>NW_022987765.1:0-134286 GCF_902827165.1 Trematomus bernacchii
CTGTAACTAAGCTAGCTAACTATAATTATAGTCTGTCATTCATGACTATTGTTTGAATGAGTAGAGTATTAATCATGTATCAATTTAGCCTGTCAATTAGCTTGACAATATTTTCTGTCTTTTCAGTTTCTAAGCATGAGTGGAGAGTCTCAAGGTAGAGAAGCATCATGTCAAGCCGAGGAGTTCGTTAGCTGGAAGCAGTGCATTATCTGCCAGTCTGATGATGACAAGAAAGGAGTCCTGGTGCAACATCCTAAATTAGAGTCCTATGGACTCGTACTGCAGGCAGTTCAAGAGAGGGCCAGTTTGAATGATGGGGACTACGTCCAAGTCCAAAGGCGACTGCAAAACTGCACACTAGAAACATTGTGCACAGAGCAGGCAGTCTGGCATCGCTCCTGTCACTCAAATGCAACTAACAACGACCAAATACAACGTGCAAGAGACCGCAATGCACACGCTTTAACTAGAGGACACTACACTGCCAAAAAGCGTGGACAGAAAGAGAGGAAGCACAGAAATTAATGATCCAGACCTCTCAACATTTAGTTTTTCATCGCCATTCACACGATCCTATACAAGTCCACTGAATAAGGAACAGTGCTTCTTTTGTCAAAAGGACGATGGCCAACAACTGTACCAGGTCAGGACTGAGAATGCTGGTAAACATCTTAAAGAGGCTGTGGAAAGGTCCCATAATACTGCACTGAAGACCAGGCTGAACACCTGCATCTCACCAGGTGATGCACATGCGATTGATGTCCAATACCACTAAGTTTGCTGGAGAAAAAATGTGTTCCATGCTCTTCGAGAACCTAGCACTAGCACTAGCAAAACTGCCAAAGAACCTTTCCTACAAAAGTCAAGTCTGCTTGAGCTGATTAACCTTATTGATGTAGAAACACAAAACCAAGCATACCTTAGCATGGATGACATTGAAACCACATATATCAATATGCTTGGTTCAGAAGTATTGGAAACTCATCTACCTGCATTCAGTAGAAAGTGGCTGAAAGAAAGAATCCTCACTGCTTTGCCACACCTGAAGTCTGTTCGTCAAAAAGACAGAAGGAAGCCAGCAATCCTCTACTCCCCAGATGCATGTGAAGAGGACATGGTTAATACTATGACAACAACTGATAAGGAGAAGGAGGAGAACAGCATGAAGACAATCTACAAAGCAGCACATGTGATAAGGAAAAGCATTGCAACATTCACCAAGGAGAGAAATGTCTTACAGGTATCTAGTGACATTACCGATGTTCCAGCTGAACTATACACCATGATCCATTGGATAATGGTTGGGCCTGCTGAAAATCTGGAAACTGAAAAGAGGACCAGAGTTGTTGACCGAGCCACACTGACGGTGAGCCAGAATATCATGTATGGGTTCAAATCCAGTGCACAGGTTAAGTACAAGCCAATCAGTGAATCAGCATCATTTAGGTCACCCCATGCACGAGAGAACCCACAGGTTTTGGGACTGGCACTGACTATCCACCATGACACACGCAACAAGAAGCTGATGAATCTGTTCAATGCTCATGGCTACTCTGTTTCACATGGTCGTGCCCTTCTCATGGAAACTGCTCTGGCCAATGCTGTTGTAGAAAACACCAGAGCGCACCAAGGCCTCTATGTACCACCATTCCTGAGGAAGGGGACCTTTGTGTTTTTTGCAGCAGATAACACAGACTTTGCCGAGGACACTCATGATGGGAAAGGAACCACCCACGGGACGATCACTGCAGTGTACCAGAAGATTGACCCTTCTAAAGAACCTGTTGCAGAGCCTCTCATCATAGGTGATGCACAGAGTCTATCTGTCACTCCCTACCATGTAGACATACTTCACTGTGACAAGCCAAAACCGCAGCATGCCAAGAGGTCAGAACAGTTTGCCATCAGCAAGGGGATCTCAGAATCCTATCAGCTGACACATCTAGGATGGGTTGTTGCATCTGCATTATCCAGAATGAAAGCAGGAGAAACTTCCAGCAATATTCCAGGCTGGGCAGGATACAACTCACTGTTGTCTGAAAGCCTTCCCTTGACACAGGTTGGAGCCTTGCCACTATTGCCAGAGGTGGCACATGAGTGGTCAACTCTGTTGACTGTGATCATGCAAGCAAATCAGCTGAGGAAGTTGGCAGTTGGGGAAGATCACCCCACAGTCATTACCTTTGACATGGCCCTCTATGAGAAGGTGGTGCAGCTCCTAGATGCCAGACCTGACCTGAAACAGATGGTTGTTCCCAGACTGGGTGAGCTGCATGTCGTCATGGCTGCCCTCAGAGCTCTTGGTGCCTCCATGGAGAACTCGGGTATAGATGATGCCTGGATGGAAGCAGATGTGTATGGTCCTGCCACAACAAGGCAAATCCTGAAATGCACACACTACAAGCGAGCTCTCCATGCCCACATCTACTCGTATGTAGCACTCTATGAAATGGCTCTGGAGGAGTTCTTCAAGGACAACCCACAACTGAAATATGTGTGCCTGAAGGCAACAGAGGGAGTAGAAGCTGCCTGCTCGGAGGGTAAAGACATCAAGGCTGAATCTGTGAAGCAAGTCAACAGGACCCTCCTGGAAGCCACTGCTGAAGTCATCACAGCATTCCAAGAATGGGAGGAACAAAAATCCCAGCATGCGATGTTCAAGGCCATGATGAGCTACCTACATCGGGTGGAAACAATCCTGTTCTTCGTAGCAGCAACTCGGAATGCTGACCTTGAACTCCATCTGCAGGCTGGAGAAGCACTGAGCAAGCTGTTCTTTGCCATGGATCGCATCAAGTACAAGAGACTCTGGCCAAGATACATCGCAGACATGCATGACTTGAGGATCAATCACCCTCAGACCTGGGAGGAACTACACGCAGGTAATATATCTGTCACCAAGAGTGTCATTCCCTTTGTGTCTGTTGGGGCAGACCACGCATGCGAACATCTGAACAAGCTGATGAAGATTCGCTCTGGGATTATTGGCATCTCTAACAATGCCAATGCCAGACAGAGATTTTCATGGTCACACCAGAACTTTCACGTCTGTCGAAAGAGTTCAAGAGTCAATTTGACATGGAAGCTGACAGAACCACAGAGCACCATGAGCTTGGGCCAAGTGCAGTCAAGAGGGCACATGGTACAATCGACAAGATCAAGGCAGCCATACTCAGTCATGGAAACCCCTTTACCACTGAAGGTGACAAGCTGTACAATGTAATCACACTTGCCTACATCCCAGATGAGTATGTACACAGATCTTGAATGCTGATGTCACTGGCCAGAAGTTGTATGAAGACTACGTGTCAGAGCGGATCAATGGAGATGGCAGCCTCTGGGCCCCTGTGAAGAAAGTGAACAATAAGATGTTCCTGTCTGGGAACAAGAAGATTACAGTGAAACTCAGAGACAATACTGTGGATCTGAAGGAGACCAAGGACCTGTTTGCAAGGCTGATGGTACTTGCCAGGTCAAACCGAGACATCAACCAGAAAGAGGCCATAGGAAACTATGAATTTACTCTAACACCAAGGGCACTGTTGCTTCTAATGGAACAATCCTGCCATGCCATGACAGTCCAAGTTAATCAATCTCCTTGAGAAGCTGACAAGGAAGATGTGGGCCCATGAAGACCATCAGCTGCCTCAAGCTGGAAGTACTAACCCACCAAGATGCAATGGATACAGGATTCACAGACACCACAATCTACTGATCAGCAAGTCGAAAGATAGCACTGGTGGACGGCATGGTGCTTGTGCAGGAGGCTGAGCAAAAAACCAGCCACTGTAGTGACAGTCAAGGATCTGAGTGGCTGCTTCAATGACAGACTGATGTCACTAACAAGAGATCATGATGAAATCATCCTTGTGTTCGACACATACAGGACAGATTCGCTGAAGAGTGGCAACCAGAGATAAACGAAGACAAGGAAAAGCTATCCAGTACCAAGTCAGAGATGACACCAACATCAAACACATCCCACTGGAGCCAGGTTCCTCTCTCATTACCAGACGAAGGCCGATCTGACTGACTATCTTGGCAGCCAAAAATTCTAGAATACAACAGGGAATCCTCCAAGCTGATCATCAACGTCAGCTTCTGGGAACACTAGGAGCAACAAAGACCTGCTCTTTGAAGAAAATAACCATGAAGAAAGCAGACACGCTGCTGATCCACCAGGCTGTGCTGGCATCACATCGACACCCGAAACCCAGCTGATGCACAGTTGATGTTCTTCTCACCAGATACAGACATTCTAGTGCTAGTCACAGCAAACTATATCTCTTGCTGAAGAACAACATCGATTTCGATGGCCTCTGGTGTTGTGCAGATTGAACCACTGTGGCAAGCCTAGGTAAAGAAAGAGCAAAGGCATTGCCAGCTTTCCATGCATTCACTGGGGCCGATAACACAGGCAGGTTCTCTCCCGTATAGGCAAGGCAACCTGGCTGCAGATCTATTTAAAAGCAGATGAAGATATTATCAATGCTCTGCAGATGCTTTTGGATGAAGCAGAAGTGGCGGAAGGAAATGCTGTCCACACTGGCTTCCTTTGTATGTGCAGCCTACTCACCCAAGGGTATCAACATAAAGACAATCCCTGAACTACGAATGGCATCTCTTCTGCAACATAGGGCAGAGAGTGACAAGCTCCCTCCAACACTTGGAGCTCTGAAGCAGCATATCTTGAGGGTCCATGTCCAAACCAGGGTATGGGCACAGGCAGCCATTGCTTCGGCAGGATCCGCAGCTGGACCCCCTGCACAATGGGTACTTCAGAGAACTCGGATGGCATGAAACCAACAACCACAGAGGTCCTCCCAGCCCCAAAGGCCATCATTGAGATGGTCCAATGCAGATGTAAATCTAACTGTTCTTCTGGAAGATGTTCCTGCTGAGGCTAATGACTTAGCCTGGTACTGATATGTGTCAGTGCAGTAGCCAGTGCCATAACGACGATGATTCCCATGCCGTGATGGATGAAAGTGTTGATGATGATAGTGATGATGATGCATAGATGTGTATACATTTAGATGTCTAATGAAGAAGGTTGCTTCTTTTCTGTGGTCACAAAATGTGCATGTCATGAATGATACTGAAGTTCACAATTTGTAAACTCAGTTAATCAGTTAATGTCAATTATCTGTTAGTCCTCAATAAAAGTTATGTTAACATGCAATTTAGTGAGTTCTACCTAACCTAATTATTGTTGGCACCATTGGATTCCTTGATCCTGAAAATGTGGGTTTAGCAGTTCAAATCAATGTTCTAGCTAGCTATTTAGAAGTCAAGATATTACAAAACTACAATTTACGGTGGCCATTTTGGAAATTCCCATAGGCCGCCATATAAACACATGGGGCAAAATGGAGAACTGGATTTTCTGAATCCTTATACAATATCCTTTCACAAAAATGTATAGTATTGGCAATCCCCACAAAAATCCCACAAAAGTATATAGTGAACCTGACTATATTAAATACATGTATTGGAGGTAAAAGTACAACATTAATCTCTGAATTGTTAGAAGTACAAAGTAACTGAAATACTCAAGTTAAGTACAAGTCTCTCAAAAGTGTACTTAACCTCTTAAGCCCTGAGCCTGTTTTTCAGGTCTCAGGCTCGAAAATGACATTCCCAGAAACAAATGACCATATCTTCCCTTCTAAAAGGGTTACATTAATAATCTTATTCTCAAAGTAATGATAAACCTGTGAGTTGGATGTAGAAGTGTCAGAATCAATATAAATGTTTTTTATTTAAAGAAAATTCAGATTTTACATAGTAAAAAAACTGTAAATTATAGTGTCCGTCCAAAAATTTCTTTTTTACTTATAGTGAAAACTACCCTTGGATGATGGGTTAGTAGACTAAAAGCTTTAGGAATCCAAAGTACAACATATAATAAGTACCCCTGTATCAAGATGCAAAACAAGTGAAATTTGACCTTTTTAGAGAGATTTAGCCAAAAGAAAACACTTCTGGGGTCATTTGGGTGGATTTGACCTATCTCTGGCCCCCCTTGCTCGATTTTGATGAATGAAATCTCTTATAACCGTCGAGCCAATGGAATCGGGGAAAGTTATATACACAAACCAAAACGTTAACAAATAAGGAGTGAGAGTGAACGCGTTACCAAAACCGGAAGCTGCATACACTCTGGTGGCTACCATATAGCAGCTAACTTTTCCTCCGCTCCGATTTTTACATAAAAATGGAATTATATGGATTATAAATATTTTTTCAAAGGCACAGGTACATTATCAACCTATGGATCAACAGTTGTAGCATTTTTTTCGTTTTAATGCCATTGAACACGTCTTTTGACCTAATTGACAGCTACGGTGAGACGATCTGCCGTAAAAGCTCCGTAAAGGTACGTGTTGTGATGTCTGTGTTTGCTTCCCCTGTCGCAAGTTCGGATCGCTCAGTGATGATACTATACCTAAATAATCAGTGGAGTCTCAGCTTTAATCGGCTATATTATATGTGCAGCTACGATAAGTAATAAGGGTATCTTTATCTTGAATTGTGTGCCGCAGTGCGTTAGAATTTTTCGCTCAGGGGTCATTTAGACACTTCTTATGAGACTTGTGTTTTGTTTTGGTAAAAATGGTTCATATCTTCAGTTAGCTGAGATTCTTCCCGTTAATCTGGTGCTAGACATTATAGTTTCATAAATGTTAAGAAGCCCTGAGACATTATCTCGAAAAAAAAACGGTGGGAGGGGTCCAATGGGGGGACCGCCGTGCTTAAGAGGTTAAGTACAGTACTTGAGTAAATCTACTTATTTCCTGAACATCCACTCAGTACTGTACCTAAAGGGGCCCTATTGTGCTCTTTGGGTTTCTCCCTCTCCTGTAGTGTGTTATATGAGGCTCAGCCAAGTTCAAACCAGGAGACCGTCTATATATCTGTCATACACATATTTCCTTCTTACTACGCTCACCCCTCCAATACCAGCGATCGGGCTTGTCCCTCCTCAGCTAAACCTATCACTTTGTCTCTATTCCCACAAGCCAATCATAGAACATCGTCAAACCTTTCAATCTGCCCCCTCCCCTCCTGACAGCTGTCATTGCAGGTGACTCAACGCAGCCCTCCTCCCCCCTTACACCTCCCATCGGCTGGGTATTCCCCTCCCGGATGATACTCCCGCACAACATATATTGTTACATCAAAGCATGTCTCTCTTGATTAAAATACGTTTTGTGTTTACTTCAGTAATATAGTGTGTCACTATGGAACACTCTCGCTTCTATTGGCTAGCGCTCCAACACATTGTACGTGATAGGCTAACAGGCGGGACATCTCTAAGATGTTGACCAATGACAACAGTATGTGTCATGTGTTCAAAGTAAACATGACACAGCATAACTACCTGAAACTCTGTTAGGGGGTCCTCATACTTTATTATGCACTTAAGCACATTTTTAACATGCAAAGTACATATCTGAATCATTGAAAACTGCACTGAAAAACTGAAACATTGACTTTAATACATGTATTATGTCAACAGATTTCACATAACTGTATTAGTTTAGTTGAAAGCAATAATATTAACTAACCTAATACAGTTATGTGAATCTCTTGACATAATACATTTAATTAAAGTCAAAGTTTCAGTCTTTTCAGTCTAAATGTGTTTCTCTGTAACTGTCCTTTTTAAGGTGTGATTATAGCATGATGTTCTTCTATGGCTGCAGCTACTGTAAAGTCTTCTTGTAAGTCATTACAGGAGACACCAACAGTTGTATAAATACAAGGGGCAACTGTGTGGAGGTGCTGTCTATGAGTAGAGAACCCTTCTTATTTCTTCATTTTCTTTCTTGATCTAACACATCTCTATAGTTTCCTGTCTTTTTTAATATGTATGTTGATTTATTCAGTAATGGTCCCTTTTAAAATAGATGTAAAAGTAGGCACTTCCACAGTGGTCTGGGTCTGTGTTTCCTTCTGAATACCTTAACCCATTTCGCAGCGTTTTAACTTTATCAAAGTTACATTTTATATATCCTAAAAATGTGCCAAGATGGCCACGGCCAAAAGCGAAACTGAAGGCTTCAAAACCATACCTGACAATCAAATGGGGGACGAAGCCCACCTCTTATAAACAGTCTAAAAGAACTCACTATATCAGAAAACTTAAATTCAATGACTTGTCATACAGCCAGGCTTGGGTAATGTAACAAGATTACGTAATCAGGATACAAAAAAAGGTTTCTTTATTCCCTTACAGTTACATTAAAAAATATGTACTCAGATTACTGGTACATTTTTTGAAAAAAAGTGGGGATTACAATCAGGATTACAATGTTACATTACATTTTCAAATACAAATATTCGATGTAATTATAGGTAGGCGTACTGCTAATTGATTATTATAGGAGGCGTGTGGCGCAGTGGATAGAGCGTTGGTGTTCGGATCAAGGGGGTCATAGGTTCAAACCCCACTGCAGTCAGCATGTCGTCATCAGGCATTGTTTGGATTGTTTTAAATGAGAGGCATGGTAATGTGGAGCAGTTTCGCTTAGATGCTGTAAAATGATGAAGACTAATCACACTGCGACATGGACTCATGAACTGGTTATATCTGCTACAGTTCTCTATCGTATGGACGGTTCGTCCACACAAGGCCGTAACGGAACCGGGGAAACGGAGCCCTCAAACGATAACGGCTCCCAAGGTGGGTAGATCTGCGGACGGAATGCTCTGGGGGGGGTCAAAACGGCTCCGTGTGTACGCCCTATACGCCATAGCCCCGCCTCTCCTGCTCATTCCCGCGTCACATTGCTGATGTGTTTCGCTTACCTCGTCCCTTGGAAGAGGCGGAGAGGTGGGTGTTTTTCATCTGCTGGTGGACTACCGGGGAGAACGTCCTGCTCGGGAGCCAGGCTCAGAGTTACGGGCCGTCTCCACGGCAGCGTTAAAAAAATCTTGGAGGTGGGCGTATCTGAAGCTTGAGGATTTTTTTGCGAGCAACCAATCACATGAATCTCCCGCCCGCGACATACGAAGCCAAAAAGCCCGAAGTAAACTGGATATAAACTCCCCAAACAGGCGAAAACATACCACTGTCTCTGCCACCTCCCTCCATGCCTGGCTCCTCCGGTTTATATCCCGTAGGTCTGGTCATAAAGCACCGGGTGATTGATTCGCTACCTGCTAATTTCTCCTCCATTTTTGGAATATGGAGGAAATGACCTGCGGTATTTCTCTCCCAGCATACACGCCGTTTGATTGGCTAGAGCTTGAACTGTCAGATTTGCGTACACGGGATTTGATTGGCTGACACTTCCTCCTCAGCTTCAAAAGTTGAACATTGTTCAACTTTGGATCTTGAAAATCCTGAGAATCTCCGCTCGCCTGCCCACAATGCATTTCGGCGAAAGCGAAAAAAAGTGAATGGGCAGAAGCGTTTCAAGATTTTTTAACGCTGCCGTGGAGACGGCCCGTTAGTGGCAGTGGGTGCGGTGCACCTGCCTTTTACAGCAGGAGCACACGCTCGCCTCGGGGAGGGAGAAAAAGAGAAACAGAGGCCGCCGAAACAGCCAGAGCCCGGCCTCTCCCCACCATCTGCTGCTCACCCCTGTGACAACCGCTGAATCCACCGCGGAAAATAAACCGAAAGGCAACCATGGCAACCATGCTCGGGAGGTCTTATTGCTGCTTTTGGTGTATTTTGTGGCGGAAGTACAGCGCCACTTACAGGCCCGGCATATAGCGGGTCGAGCGGTCTCGTGTGGACGGACCATGTTCATGAGGCGATACCGTGTGGACGGAAGACTTTTTGATATCGAATTCGGTTCTTTCTCCGTTTCGTCTCCGTCTAGATCAGGGCTCTCCAACACGTCGATCGCGAGCTACCGGTAGCTCGCGGGCAGCTTTTCAGTAGCTCGCGCTCGATTATCGATTATAGCGTAGTAAGGTTGCTTATTGATTTTTCGGCCGCGGCTGGACAATAACGTTTTTTTATTTTAGATTTTTTTCTGTCACACGAATATCAAATGGTCGGTGACGCAGAGATCAAGGACAGACAGTGACAGCAGCACAGCGACAACACACACGGAGCAGTCTGCTTTCTCCACCAGCACGAGTCCAGAACTAACAGCAGAATGACCCGCTCTGAATCAGGCCCTGTCGCTGCGCCTCAGAGACACACAGGGAGGGATTTGTGTTTTTTGAAAAACACTCGTTATCGTCATGTCAGGTTTTTGGTGGATTTAATCAAGTCTTGGATTGCAGAGTATGAATGTCCTCTTGCTATTTTCAGTTGATAAATACTTGTGTAAAGTTTGTGAAGGCAGGAGGAAAGCTTCCGCGATCACCGTCTCCTCTCCGTTCCTCCAAACCCCGCCCCCTCCCTGAAAATAATGAGTGACAGGCTGATAGTGACCCGATAGAAACTTTATTATTCACTTAATCACTGATTGAGATATGATGAAGCTACTTAATCTCATACATTCATGGGATTTATGTAACAGTAACGGGCCGTCTCCACGGCAGCGTTAAAAAATCTTGAAAACGCTTCTGCCCATTCACTTTGAATGGGGTGACGTCACTTTTTTTCGCTTTCGCCGAAATGCATTGTGGGCAGGCGAGCGGAGATTCTCAGGATTTTCAAGATCCAAAGTTGAACAATGTTCAACTTTTGAAGCTGAGGAGGAAGCGTCAGCCAATCAAATCCCGTGTACGCAAATCTGACAGTTCAAGCTCTAGCCAATCAAACGGCGTGTATGCTGGGAGAGACAGACCGCAGGTCATTTCCTCATATTCCAAAACATGGAGGAGAAATTAGCGGTAGCGAATCAATCACCCGGTGCTTTATGACCAGACCTACCGGGATATAAACCGGAGGAGCCAGGCATGGAGGGAGCTGGCAGAGACAGTGGTATGTTTTCGCCTGTTTTGGGGAGTTTATATCCAGTTTACTTCGGGCTTTTTGGCTTCATATGTCGCGGGCGGGAGATTCATGTGATTGGTTGATCGCAAAAAAATCCCCAAGCCTCAGATACGCCCACCTCCAAGATTTTTTTAACGCTGCCGTGGAGACGGCCCGTTAGACAGAGAATGTAAGTGTGCACCCACATGCACTATTTTGTTTTTATAATGCTATTGTAAATACTCCTGCTGTTTTCAGACTCAAGTCATGTGTGTCTTTTTTTAACAGAAGACCTAGCTAGAAGCTGCAGCTAGACTGCAGAAGTATTAGTTTTTTGTTTTTGAGGATGGAACCATTTTCACACACAGATATAGGGAGGCTAGACCTATACAATTGATTTATTATGGTTTATAATTTAATGTCAAGACGAAGAAGAAGAAGAAAAAGATGGCTGAACAACTGTTCAGTGTCAATCCTGTGGAGATCTCCAAAATAATGTTCAGCTTAAGTCTCAGCAAAACTCACAACATTTCTGGAGCCTTGTAGACCCAGAAAAACTATAAGAACATTCACCAAGCAGCACTGAAAATGTCTGCTTTATTTGGTTCTGTTCTACATACCTTTGTGAAGCAGCTTTTTCTGACATGAATGAAATCTAAATACAGAACAAGACCGACTGATGAACATTTAAATGACTCTATTAAGTGAACCTAAGTGGGTCCAGCATACACCTCTATGGTGGACTGTATGCAGTGCCATTAATCTCACTAACAAAAGAGTGAAATGCTTTGTAAGGTGGTGATTAAGGACACTTATGTGAATGTTCAGTGATGTACTTATTATGTGGGCCATAATAATATGTGAGAAATCTTCGTTTTCTTGGACCTTATTTTTGATAAGCTTTAGGTATTGCAATTTCACACGTGTACAAAAGTATAGCTTAATTCAACTGATGAGGGCTATGTGAATAAATGTAAGCGATGTGATGCAAGTAGCTCTTGGCCACTTTCATTTTTTGAAAGTAGCTCTCAGATGAAGAAAGGTTGGAGACCCCTGGTCTAGATGCAGCCTAAGAATAGACAATGCTCAGGGGCCACGGTCGCCTCAAGAGCAGCACAGGTTGTCTCACTAACCTTTTTCCACAGTTTCCATAGCTCTCTAGAAATCTCTCAGATTATCTGCTCAAGTGTCAAACTTTGGAGCGTTCAAATTATGTGAATACGATTGAATAGGTCAGAATCTCCAGTGGACGAGGCTGCCTGAAAAGAGCCATATTTAAATTCAACAAACAACGGCTGTGCTACCAAATGCATCACACATGGGAGTTACTGTAATGAGGATATTGATGTTTCTCTTGTCTTGTTACAAAAATAGCATCTCAAATTTTGTTTAAATGAGGGATTAAATAATAACATGGCACTTTCCCTGGAGCTGGCCAGGCAGTGTCATCACTAAGAAGACCTTAGTGTTTTACTGTGCAAAAACGAATTATTAATCGAACACCCCCCTCGTCAAATGTGGGGCAATTTGATGTGAAAAGAGTGTAAGGAATCAAAGGGTTAATCGGGGCCCATAGTAGCTGGGGGCCTCCAGCAGGTTTATAACCATGCTGTTTGAAGCAGGGTCAGCATGTTGCAGGATCTCAGTAATGTATTTGATGAGTATAATGTTATAATTAACCATAGGAACAAATGTACTCAAATAAAACCAAGGTTGTATTTAAACAGAAAAATGCTATGTTACACCAGTACGACCAGCATTTGTCAGCAAGTGGATTTTTGTGTCTTTTTATTATAATTTGTTCTATGCCCCCCTTGTTTGAGTATCATTGAGGTGCACCCCCATAACCGTGGTCATGTTCATACTTTATTTTATAGCATGTTTGAAGGTCGGTGAGTCCTGCCTGTATTTCCTACAAAATATGTAATACTTCGATTAGTGCTTTCATTGTAAACTACAGAGGGCTAAAAGAGAATATTGATATGATTTGTCAATGATTGTATGGACTTGAAAAACTGAATTAAAGGAGAATTTCAAAGTAGCTGTCACAGTGCAGTATGCTGTATGGTTTGAGAGAGCTGCAGCTCCTCACAGTGTTGGAAATGTTGCACTGACCCGACACACTACACTGCATTTAAGACAGAAAACTAATTTCTAGATAGAAGATTTTGAGACGATCAGCATCTGCATCTCCAGTGTAATATTGGATTTGTCATCTCGGAACTGATAAAAACAAGAGGATGTGCTGATACTGTAATTCTGAGTTCTTCTCAAGTAATGGCACGTTTTTTTAGAGGCATTTAGCCTATTTCTATATTCAAAGAGCTGTCAAGCCGTTTGTTTCCATTTGTATCCCTCCTCTGCTTACGGTCTGCAGTGGATCTATTTATCTGCAGCGCAGGATGCTCCGAACAGAAAATAAGAAAATACATTTGTTTGAACTGAATTATGAGTCTTTGTCCTGGTTTTGGTTAGGTTTGCAATAACAGCCCTCCCTCCGTCTGTTTGAAAGTCATGCGAGTTCAGTGAAACCTCCATTAGTTTGCAGAGTTTGCTGCATCTTTGTGTCGGTGGGAGCTGAGATTTCATATATTAGAGAGGCAGACACAGTATCCAGGACTAACTGGAAATATTATTGTGCAAAGCAGTAACTTGCATTAAAAGGTTCATGCAGTCTTTGTTTCTCTGTCTCACTGGGTCTGAGGTGACTTTCTCTTTAGTTCTGGTTCACTCTGAGCATGTATCTTCTGAAGCAGAGAGGAAAGAGGCAGCTGAGGAGACACACAAAAGAAAAGGGTTTATGGGTTCAGTGTGTGTTGTCACTTTTTTTATCAAGCGTCTCAGCCTTCAGTAAACAGTCTGTTTCTTCCTGTACAGCTGCACTGTGTTCAGATGTTGATGCTGAAACAATGGTTGCTTATCCTCTAACTGTCAGAAAGGCCTTTTTACAAGTAGGGAGGTGAAGGTAGTGAAAGGTAGAGTTGACTCCTCTTGTTCCTGATGCCTCGGCTCGTGTTGCTGGTAAAGCTGACTGAGTCCACTAACAGCCTAATTTCTGTTGATCATGTTGCTACATGTTCACCTGCTGATATACAACCTGAGCCACTATGTTTGATCCAGTCGTCCTCTTATAATCAAAAGCTTAGTTTATAGGTCAATTTAAGAATGGAATAGGTCAAGCTGATGGCCACCCACAAGAGAAACGACTTTAACCTCTTAAGCACGGCGGTCCCCCCATTGGACCCCTCCCACCTTTTTGTTTTCGAGATAATGTCTCAGGGCTTCTTAACATTTATGAAACTATTAATGTGTAGCACCACATTAACGGGAAGAATCTCAGCTAACTGAAGATATGAACCATTTTACCAAAACAAAACACAAGTCTCATAAGAAGGGTCTAAATGACCCCTGAGCGAAACAATTCTAACGCACTGCGGCACACAATTCAAGATAAAGATACCCTTATTACTTATCGTAGCTGCACATACAATATAGCCTATTAAAGCTGAGACTCCACTGATTATTTAGGTATAGTATCATCACTGAGCGATCCAAACTTGTGACAGGGGAAGCAAACACAGACATCACAACACGTACCTTTACGGAGCTTTTACGGCAGATCATCTCACCGTAGCTGTCAATTAGGTCAATGGCATTAAAACGAAAAAAAAAAATGTCTACAAACTGTTGATCCATAGGTTGATAATGTACCTGTTCCTTTTAAAAAATTATTTATAATCCATAATTCCATTTTTATGTAAAAATCGGAGCGGAAAAAGTTAGCTGCTAATGGTAGCCACCAGAGTGTATGCAGCTTTCGGTTTTGGTAACGCGTCACTCTCACTCCTTATTTATTAACGATTTGGTGTGTATATAACTTTCCCTCGATTCCATTGGCTCTAGCGGTTATAAAGAGATTTCATTCATCAAAATCGAGCAAGGGGGGCCAGAGATAGGTCAAATCCACCCAAATGACCCCAGAAGTGGGGGGTGTTTGGCTAAATCTCTCTAAAAAGGTCAAATTTCACTTGTTTTGCATCAATCTTGATACAGGGTACTTATTATATGTTGTACTTTGGATTCCTAAAGCTTTTAGTCTACTAACCCATCATCCAAGGGTAGTTTTCACTATAAGTAAAAAATTATTTTTGGACGGACACTATAATTTACAATTTTTTACTATGTAAAATCTGAATTTTCTTTAAAATAAAAAACATCTATATTGATTCTGACTTTTCTACATCCAACTCACAGGTTTATCATTACTTTGAGAATAAATATTATTAATTTAACCCTTTTAGAAGGGAAGATATGGTCATTTGTTCTGGGAATGTCATTTTCAAGCCTGAGACCTGAAAAACAGGCTCAGGGCTTAAGAGATTAAGAGCTGTTGCTCTTATAATTCACATTTCTTATTTCAAACAGATCATTACAGTTGCAATGTTGAAATAGATATCGGTTCTAATTTTGAGTTCTAATCTAATTTACATTTTGAATACAAATTATAGTTACGTGTGTTGAGTCATCTCCATTCCTCATGGGTAAAGATTTTCTAATATGGATTACGTATGTGACCATTGTTGGGGCGCATGTTCTGGCTGTTAGCGAAATGTTCACGTTTATGCAACTTAATATTTTAAAGTCTATACTTTGTTTACTAAAATACTAAAAACAAACGTAGAAAAGGCAAATGCTCGGCTCTAGTGTGTGTCGGTGTGAGTTTATATCTTTCTTTAGTTCTATTTGTATGGATTTTTGTTTGACTGGTGGTTCAAGTTTGAACATCAACACACACAAATAAAGTGAAGCAAAGAGAAAAATATCTGACCACTGAAGACAGATTGTTTGTGACCTTCAACAAAACGCAGACGTCATGGAGGAACACGCATGAGGATATTTATTTGAACAGCGCTCCTCTCTTCTCTCCAGGGTGATGTTACAGGTTGAGCCACAAACACAGCCATTTTGATGCCAAGATGAATACAAATCAGAATGGGATTGATAGGCGGCAGAACATGTGACCCGATGTCCTCTTTCACATCCACAGGTTACTGATGGATACAGTACTTGGAAATAATATGTGTGGGGGAAACCCTGTTTTGGCCCCCACAGTGCTGATCAATGCTGCTTGTTGTAACCTCTCCCTCAATCCTGATACGAGCAGGATGTCCTTATTCCAAAATATATAGTGTGAGTACAGCACAGCCTGGAATATTTCTCCCTTTGAAGGCTACGTCTTCACCTACAGCAGTAGACAGGTGGCATCAAAACAGGCAGTGAAAATATACTGTGTATTTTCACACATTCCCTCTTTGTCAGCAAGTTCTGTTATGAAAGGTAGACTATAGGGCAACCTGCCAACATTCAGATGTAGAAATACAAAATGAATTCCAGTCCTCATCTTCTGCAGCTCTCACTCTGTCTCTTATTCATCCCTCCTCAGAGGCTCCTTAATGTTCCTCTCACTGCAATTCAGAGGAACTCTGGATATCATTTTTGCAAAGGGTCAAGGTCATCATTATGCTATTGCAGGATTTTCACAGCGTCATGTATTATTCTTGTATAACTCTTTAACATTTTCTCCCTTTATGCTTAAAGTTATCTTTTAACTCTTTTGAACTTCCTGAAAACCATCATCGTGCCCGTACCTGAGGAAACATTGTCTTCTCTCCTGTTAAGATCTCCATATTAGGTTGAATAATTAAAACGAAAGTTAGTTATAATCAAATATAATCAATTATATTCTTGTATAACCCACAATGAAAATGCTTCATATTTTATGATTTTCTATATTTACAGTATAAACAAAACACAAGTGGTTTGTTAAGTTAAGTGTAACCCCTCGATTCCACCGGGTCCGTCTGCGTCGCGTCACGGCTGCGCCGCGGTTTTGGTCCGGCCTCCTCCGGCGTCATACCCTACCGGGCGCATTTCAGAAGCGGAGCGTCTTGCCTGCCGGCTCGCAGTTTTTGTTGATTTGGGCATATTTCCTGGACAGGCTACTTTGTACAGACAAAGTTAATAATAACTGTAATATTCCATTCCATGTTATAAACGACATGAATCAAAGATGTGTTGCTGTATTTTAGTGGTAAAAAAATGCATTCATCATCATAATTATTCTATATATATAATTTACACAGTGCCTGTAAACCGGAGGAGAACGCTGGCATTTCTCCTCCTACTTGAAAGACTACGGAAGGATAGGGTCTGCAAAATTAGTTTATTTTGGGGATGGGCCGGATGCTCTGACCGGTCCACTTCCTGCCCGGCGCCTCTGCAACGCCTCGCGTCGCGTCGAAAAATAGACTTGAATTCTATTTTGAGCGGAGCCCAGCGCCGAGACGCTTCTGGGACGCTTCTGAGCCGTAACGCGGCGCGTCTGGCGGAATAGCACTCATTGACTAGAGTGGCCGCGACGCAGACGGACCCGGTGGAATCTAGGGGTAAGGCCTATTATGGTTTATGGGTGTCACTGATAAGAGAGAGGGGGGGGTCCCCTGGTAAGCTCTCTCCCTGGAGAGCTGGGTTTTTGCCTCAGTAAGGTTCTGTCAAACTTGGTAAATATCGCTGGGATTTCTTTGTTGAATGCGGAGTGAATTTCTTTGTTGAAAGCTGAATGAATTGTCGGTGTACGTGAATTGATTTGTTGAATGAAAGTTTGAATGTACTTTTTATTATCACCGGTCATTGATGAGGAGATGCCTCTAAATTCTGTCGGACGATTTTAAATGTCACAACTGAATTGGGCAGTTAAAGTTACAATTTAGTGTAATACATGTAAAACTGTGAATTGAGGTTTCATATTAGAACATGACCACAGCATGATATGTTTTGTAGGATTGTCATGTTGTAACGAGAGAAGGTAGAAACCCTGTATAAGTGTGGACCAATTTTTCTTCAAATAAACTGATCCCACCTTTTGGATTGGGACAATTTAACCTCTTAAGCCCTGAGCCTGTTTTTCAGGTCTCAGGCTCGAAAATGACATTCCCAGAACAAATGACCATATCTTCCCTTCTAAAAGGGTTAAATTAATAATCTTTATTCTCAAAGTAATGATAAACCTGTGAGTTGGATGTAGAAAAGTCAGAATCAATATAGATGTTTTTTATTTTAAAGAAAATTCAGATTTTACATAGTAAAAAACTGTAAATTATAGTGTCCGTCCAAAAATTCTTTTTTACTTATAGTGAAAACTACCCTTGGATGATGGGTTAGTAGACTAAAAGCTTTAGGAATCCAAAGTACAACATATAATAAGTACCCTGTATCAAGATTGATGCAAAACAAGTGAAATCTGACCTTTTTAGAGAGATTTAGCCAAAAAACCCCACTTCTGGGGTAATTTGGGTGGATTTGACCTATCTCTGGTCCCCCTTGCTCGATTTTGATGAATGAAATCTCTTTATAACCGCTAGAGCCAATGGAATCGAGGGAAAGTTATTTACACACCAAAACGTTAACAAATAAGGAGTGAGAGTGACGCGTTACCAAAACCGGAAGCTGCATACACTCTGGTGGCTACCATTAGCAGCTAACTTTTCCGCTCCGATTTTTACATAAAAAATGGAATTATGGATTATAAATAATTTCTTCAAAGACACAGGTACATTATCAACCTATGGATCAACAGTTGTAGATTTTTTTTTTTTTCGTTTTAATGCCATTGAACACGTCTTTTGACCTAATTGACAGCTACAGTGAGACGATCTGCCGTAAAGGTACGTGTTGTGATGTCTGTGTTTGCTTCCCCTGTCGCAAGTTCGGATCGCTCAGTGATGATACTATACCTAAATAATCAGTGGAGTGCAGCTACGATAAGTAATAAGGGTATCTTTATCTTGAATTGTGTGCCGCAGTGCGTTAGAATTTTTTCGCTCAGGGGTCATTTAGACGCTTCTTATGAGACTTGTGTTTTGTTTTGGTAAAAATGGTTCATATCTTCAGTTAGCTGAGATTCTTCCCGTTAATCTGGTGCTACACATTAATAGTTTCATAAATGTTAAGAAGCCCTGAGAAATTATCTCGTAATAAACGGTGGGAGGGGTCCAATGGGGGGACCGCCGTGCTTAAGAGGTTAAAAGACATCTGCGCTCTCCTCTCCTGCTTGAAAGGTAAGAAATGCACACTGCCGCACTCACACTTAGGTAGGGCCACACCTCATTACTGATATCAAAATCCTTCGGGATCGCCTAAACAGATTTAGCGGGTCGTCTGAATTGAAACAGCAGTTAATTGAACCTGGTTCTTCAGGAGTTAATAGAGGTGAGATCTTGCTGACGTTGGTGGATCTGAGCCAAGCAGTAAACTTACATAGACTCAATAACTTCTGTTAGGTCAATTAGTAGGTCTGAGTAATTCGCCGGAATAATTTATCAGGCCTCCCGACTCCAAAATGCTGATAGTGATGACCGCCCTGTTGCTCCGCCCCCTGTACATGCAGTCCTGTGTCATGTGACATGTCTACCTGTTTGTTCTGCAAACTCCTGAAGTGAACCTTGAACAAGTGCTGATGTCCGAATGTTGTTTGTTGATTATAGCTCTGCCTCTGTCTCTAACTGATATGTGCTGGGTCCAGGCTCAAGGGCGTATGGCACTCTCAACTCTTTCCAGGACAAGCCAGGGGGGGACTTGCCGATATCTGTGTTGATAGGTAATAGATTAAGAACGGTGAATCTGCCTAGAAACAGAAAGCGCTCAAATGTGAGTTTATCAAATTAGCAGTGATTCCATGTCAGCCACAGCTTGTCACAAAAAATCTGACTGATAGTGTATTTAACAATCTTAAACTAGCTTTATTAAATGTCAGATCTTTGGCAGGAAAAACATTTTTAATCAATGATTTTATCACTGAGCACAATCTCGATTTTATGTTTTTAACTGAAACATGGATAGACCAAAATAACAGCGCAGCTGTTCTTATCGAATCAACCCCTCCCAACTTTAGTTTTATGAGTCAGGAAATAATGCATAAGAAAGGAGGTGGAGTTGCTATTTTGTTCAATGATTCCCTTCAATGCAGGAAGACATCTTATGGGAACTTTGCTTCCTTTGAATATGTGGCCCTTCAGCTGAAATGCTCCTCTCGAGCTCTGTTCCTAAATATCTATAGACCACCCAAATACTGTGCAAGCTTTTTTGATGACTTTACTGAACTGCTGTCTATAGTGTGTATTGACTTTGACCGTCTAGTCATTGTTGGTGATTTTAACATCCATGTTGACAACCCCCAGGACAGAGGGGCTAAAGAACTGTTTTGTGTTCTTGATAACTATGGCCTGACTCAGCATGTGACGGAGCCCACGCACAATAAGGGGCAGACTCTGGACTTAATTATCTCAAAGGGTCTGAATATCTCTGAGGTTATGGTGACTGATGTTGCACTCTCTGATCATTCCTGTGTTTTTTTTGAGAGCTCTATTTCTGTTCACACAAATGTTTAAAAATAAGTAACCACAAAACGGTATTTATCTGAAAACACAAGGGAAATGTTTGTTCAGAATGTTTCTTCCACACCTGCCCTCGCTAACATCTCAGTAAATGAGCTAGTCGATCATTTCAATTCCAACATTTAAAATGTCATAGATGCCATTGCTCCCACCAAGGTAAAGGAAGTGTCTGTAGAAAATATCTCCATGGAGAAAGGCCATGACCGTGAAAACAGAAAAAAGAGAGTGTTGAAAAGCTGAACGCAGGTGGCGAAAAACTAATCTCCAGGTTCATTTTTAAATCTATAAAGAGAGACTTGGCTTTTATCATTTGGAATTGAAAAATACACGACAGTCTTTCTTCTCTGACAACATTACCAAAAACAAAAACTACCATCGACAGACTAACAAACCCCCCAGTGTCAGTAGCCTCTGAACTGCTATCCACCAGGGCCTGCAATGCAGTTAGTGCCTCTGTATCAGGTACAGCAAATGTGTTGTCCCTGTGTCCACTTAAAATCAATTCAAACACCATGACACAATTCAATCTGATTAATGATAAAAACCTAGAGGACATTATACAACATCTAAAATCCTCCTCATGCTCCCTTGACCAACATGCTTTTTCAAAAATGTTTTTCATTGCATGGCCTCAGATCTACTTCATATAGTAAACACGTCTTTTCCACAGGCCCTGAAAACTGCAGTTATTAAACCGCTCTTAAAAAAGAATAATCTAGACCAGCGGTTTTCAAAGTGTGAGGCGCGCCTCCCCGGGGGTGCTCCATAGAGCTTCAGGGGAGGCGCAGCGTGAGAAAAAAATAACGAGAAACAGTGAAATCTAGCTAGTTAACTTCAGCTAACTTAATGCGAGCGGCAACATGGATCGATTTTTAGTGAAGTTACCTAAAGTGAGCGAGGAGACAGCGTCTGGCAGAAAACGTCACTTGCACACTTTTGGCTGTCTGTGGAGACCGAGTTCCCCCACCTCGCCAAAAAGGCTGTAAAAGTGCTCATTCCCTTCACCTGTGTGAGTGCGGGTTTTCCACATTGACTTTGATCAAAAGCAAGTACCGGTCAAGGCTGCAGCCAGAGGATGATCTGCGTTTATTCCTGTCTACATTGCATCCCCGCATCATCCGCCTGTGCGCATCAAAGACGCAGACTCATTGTTCCCACTAAAGTAGGGGTGAGTGTAATAAGGAGGCAAAGTTGACGTTCAGTGTGTTGCCGGGAGCATATAAGGATTCATCCACGATGTTGGAAATGTAAAAAAATATGTTTAAAACATAAAGATAAAAAGGTTTTAAAAAGTTATTGTTTAATGTTTTAACCCTTGTACCCTCCTCGCAACAAAATTCCATATAATAATTAGTAGGGGGATGGAACTTTGGTGGTTATTAGAGTATTGGATATGTCAAAGATTAGCAACAAAATTGATTTGAATGCATTATTATTGTTTCAGATACTACCTCTGGACACCTTCGTGGCAAAAATGTACACGCTAAAGTTAACAGATATGGTTCTAAACTGTATTGAAGTAAACATGTATTATTTTGAACTGTATTTTAGTGAACATGTATTGTTTGAACTGTTTTAAGTAATCCTCACTTACACTCACTGACCCAGATATCCTGCTACACACACATACACCTCCTCCCACCAGCACACACACATATTCTTTTCAAGGTCCTTTCTGGGCATCAATATATCTGTGTACAATGTTTGGTTGTCTGGGAAAGAATAGTTTGTGTGAAATATTCCTTGGGAAAGTAAAGGAGTGAATACAGGTGCAGAGATAAAGATTGACTCTGTCCTTGTGTACTTCCGAAAATCTCACGCTCCATCAGAAGAAACATACTTTTTTCCCAGAACTCTGATTCGCTGTATTGGACCCGACCAGAAGTGAATCCAACCAGTAAAAACACCTGGGGGAGTGAGCAGCTCACACAGCTCCTCCCCACGGACTCTCTGATTCGCTTCGGAGTAAAATGGGACGGAAGAGAACACATCTCCGCCCCAAAATATGTTTATGAATACTATTGTTTATTCATGCAAAATGCTTCCTGTTTCTGACTGGCTGGTCCCAATACCTGTATTGCACGGCAGTAGAACTAGGAAGTCCAGAGTACTCTGTAAACTTGTATAAGTGTTTTTTACCAGTAAAATCAGATTATTGTTCTAATCTTTATTCCGGTGTTTTGAACTACTTCTTTTATTAAATATAACCAGGCTCATCTAACCGACGGCGCGTAGCGGAGGTGGGCTTTAAGCCACCACCACGGTGTTTGCTACAACAACGCCCAAAAAAACAGCTATTAAATCATCATACATCAATATTCTTTTCTACTTTTTTTTCATGAATCACTTAACAACTTCTAACATACTCAAAACTACCAACATTCAATCATTTTCTTGATTTTAACCCTTTAAATGCCTGTTTAATCCTTTGCATTATTTATTACAAAAACACAAAACCTCAATTATTTTCCATATAATAATTAGTAGGGGGATGGGGCTTTGGAGCTGCAGGACTCATCTGACACACAAGGTTCAAGGGGGGGTCTGACACTGAATGCTCTCTGAAAAAAAGTTTTTTCTTTGTATTTATTTTCTTTGTATTTATTTTATTTTATTTATTTTTTATAACTTAGTACTTAATGCATGTAACATATGTAACATTATTCTGTCTGTGGCTCTTTTTCTGCTGTAACTATGTACATTTCCCCTCTGTGGGACTAATTATGTATTCTGATTCTGATTCTGAAGTCCAGCATTTCTTTGTGTTCCTCTGACCCTTCCTCTGAAAGTGGAGAGGACAACCATCCACCACCACGGTAGCAGCAGCGGGGGGCTTTCTTCTCACAATCTGTGAGGACACCCTGGTTTTCCCCAGCTCCTGGGAGAACAACCTCCGTTCTTCTCTGTCCCCTCACTGTGGGCCGGAACTTCAGTGTCCTCTCCACATTCAGAGGAAGGGTCAGAGGAACTCCAAGAAATACTGGACTCCAGAGAGCATTCAGTGTCAGACCCCCCTCACTAGTGTCTTTTTCAGATGAGTCCTGCAGCTCGCTGGCAGAAGAAGGCTGCAAGATTATTTCTGAAGTCTCTTCTGCACTGAAATGCTTCTTCATTTGAGTTCCTTCTCTTTGCTCCAGGTCTTTCTCCTTCTCTGCTCACTAATGAAATAAGCCCTTGGTCAAACTGCACGTTTATCTTTGGCAGCCAGGTGCATAAACACACTAACAGTTGTTTTGGGGTTTTTGAGTAATCAAGCACCTCTTCAAAGACACATCAAACACATCCCTCAAACAAACACACACACACACACACACACACACACACACACACACACACACCACTCTCGGGGCCCCCTGGTAGTCACACGGCTCCATAATATAACTGGCAAAAATGTAAGAATTTCATGCATCGGCCTACAGTGGGGAACTGGTTGAATCTGGTGGAATAGAGTACAAATATCAAATATCACTACTTTTCCTCTAAATTAAATGCTGACATTACAACATGCATGGTTTTATACTGCAATGGCAGTGAGATCAAAAAATGTGGTTTGATTGGAAGTCAATGAGGCATTTTTGGCCACGAAGGTGTCCAGAGGTAGTATCTGACACTACCAGTGCAGGAAGTGGAACGTTCAGAGCATATATAGCATAAATATATATATATATATATATACACACACACAAACTAATTTTGCACACCCTATCCCTCCGTAGTCTTTCAAGTAGGAGGAGAAATGCCAGCGTTCTCCTCCGGTTTACAGGCACTGTGTAAATTATATATATATAGAATAATTATGATGATGAATGCATTTTTTTTCCACTAAAATACAGCAACACATCTTTGATTCATGTCGTTTATAACTGGAATATTACAATTATTATTAACTTTGTCTGTACAACGTAGCCTGTCCAGGAAATATGCCCAAATCAACAAAAACTGCGAGCCGGCAGGCAAGACGCTCCGCTTCTGAAATGCTTCTGAAACGCGCCTGGTAGGGTATGACGCCGGAGGAGGCCGGACCAAAACCGCGGCGCCGCCATAATGCGGCGCAGACGGACCCGGTGGAATCTAGGGGTAAGAAACACTGATGCATTAATCAATAACAAAAATCCACAGCTCCTCTCTCTGCTCCAGAGGGTTTAAAAAAAATATATCCCAAAAAAAAAAAATAATGCAATCAAATCAACGTTTTTGTTAATCTTTGACATATCCAAGACTCTAATAACAACCAAAGCCCCATCCCCCTACTAATTATTATATGGAAAATAATTGAGGTTTTGTGTTTTTGTAATAAATAATGCAAATGATTAAACAGGCATTTAAAGGGTTAAAATCCAGAAAATGATTGAATGTTTGACAGTTTTGAGTACGTTAGAAGTTGTTTAAGTGATTCATGAAAAAAAAAAAGTAGAAAGAAATATTGATGTATGATGATTTAATAGCAGTTTTTTGGGGCGTCTACATTTTTGTCACCACGAAGGTGTCCAGAGGGTGCAAAATGCATCACGAGAGTCAAATCGGTGCAGTCAGTGAGTCAGCACGATAGATTCAAACACACACACAGAGACGAGACAAGAAGAGAGAAACAGTCGGAGTAATTTCAAATGGCGTGCTCAAAAAAGAGAAATGTGGACAGTGAAAACAGAGCATTTAATGACATTTTCTCTTACTGGACCTCTTTGAAATGCAATTGAATATAGCATTATAGCAACAACAACAACAATAATAATAATAGCAATAATAATTGGGAGGGGGGGCGTGGCTGTTCTTATGTTCTCTGAGGGGAGGCTCACCTTCCCACACTTTGAAAACCCCTGATCTAGACGCTTCAGTAATGAACAATTACAGGCCCATATCAAATCTGCCATTTCTAGGTAAAATCATTGAAAAAGTAGTTTTTCAGCAGCTGAGTAATTTCTTGAATTTAAATAACTGTTTCGATGTGTTCCAGTCAGGCACTTAGACTGCTCTTGTTACGGTCTTCAATGACATCCACTTAAACACAGACAGTGGCAGAACTTCAGTGTTAGTATCATTAGATCTTAGTGCAGCATTTGACACTGTTGACCACAACATATTACTAGACCAACTAGAAAACTGGGTGGGACTTTTTCGGCAATTGGTTTGAATCCTACTTAAAGGACAGGAAAAACATTGTTGCTATAGGTAACTACACATCTGAGTTGACAAATATGACATGTGGGGTTCCTCAAGGCTCCATCTTGGGGCCTCTTCTCTTTAACATCTACATGCCACTGGCTCAGATAATGACAAACAACAAAATAAGTTACCATAGCTATGCAGATGACACACAAAGTTACATAACCATCTCACCAGGAGACTGCTCCAATTCAAACACTGAGTAAGTGCATTGAACAAATCAATGACTGGATGTGTCAGAACTTTCTCCAATTAAACAAAGATAAAACTGAGGTAATGGTTTTTGGAGCCAAGGCAGAACGTATAAAAGTTAGCGCTGAGTTTCAGTCTGCAATGTTCAAAACAACAGATAAAGCCAGAAATCTAGGTGTAGTCATGGACTCTGACCTGAGTTTCAACAGTGACATTAAAACAATTACTAAGTCAGCATACTATCACCTAAAGAATATATCGAGGATTAAAAGAATAATGTCACAGCAGGATTTAGAAAAACTTGTCCATGCTTTATCTTCAGTAGACTCGACTACTGCAATGGTGTCTTTACAGGTCTCACTAAAAAATCTATTAGAAAGCTGCAGCTAATTCAGAACGCTGCTGCTCGAGTCCTCACTGACACTAAGAAAGTGGATCACATCACTCCAGTTCTGAAGTCTTTACACTGGCTTCCTGTGTGTCAAAGAATAGATTTCAAAATACTGTTGCTGGTTTATAAAGGATTGAATGGTTTGGGCCCAAAATACATTTCTGACCTACTGCTAAATTATGAACCATCCAGCACTCTCAGGTCTTCTGGTCTGCTTTCTGTCCCCAGAGTCAGAACTAAACATGGAGAAGCAGCGCTCAGTTATTATGCTCCAAATATCTGGAACAAACTACCAGAAACCTGCAGGTCCGCTGCAACTCTTACTACTTTTAAATACAGGCTGAAGACCTTTTTCTTTTCTTTTTTTTTTTTTAACAAAATGTTTATTCAACCATATGCAGATCAATTTTACATTGTTGAGATAAAAAAACAAAAAAAACAATTACTTACAATTCAGCAAACACAGAGAATTATAAATCATGGTATCCTAAAAGTTACATCCAAACAAAGAGGAATGAGAGAATATTGAAATCGGCAACACACAAATAAATTAAAATTAACAAGAATTTGTTTTGTTACAATACAGCTTTATTTATAGAGCACTTTAAACCTCCAGACCAAAGTGCTGTACAGGCAAATAAACAAAACAAAACATACAAAACGTAACACAGCTCAGCTCACACACCATAAAACAAGTACAAGTAAAAACAATAGACAATATAAAAGCAACGCTCTAAAAGATGTTAATACGCTAAGGAGAAGAGGTGGGTTTTAAGAAGCGATTTAAAAGTAGGCAGTGTGGCGGCCTGTCTGATTTGCAGGGGCAGATCGTTCCACAGTGTGGGAGCCGCTACAGAGAACCAACGGCCCCCTCTGAGCTTTGACTTGGTTCTGGGCACATTCAGGAGCAGTTGATCCGCTGACCTGAGAGGGCGGTTGGGCGTGTAAGGGTGTAGCAGCTCAGAAAGATATGGTGGGGTCATGCCATTTAGGGATTTAAAAGCAAACAAAAGGATTTTGAAGTGAATCCTAAAATGTAGTGGAGCGAAGCCAAAATGGGGGAAATGTGGTAATATTTCCGTGTGCCAGTTAAAAGCCTTGCTGCGGGATTTTGCACCCGCTGCAGACGAGCGAGGGAGGACCCACTGACCCCCATGTAGAGAGAGTTACAGTAATCCAGCCGAGTGGTGACAAAGGCGTGGATTACTGTCTGAAACTGCTGTCTGGGGAGAAAAGGTTTTACTTTAGCTAGCTGCCTCAGGTGATAAAGCTTGTTTTTACCACAGATTTAATATGACTCTCAAGTTTTAGTTCACGGTCCATTTTAATGCCAAGGTTCGTAATGGTGGGCTTGGTGTACTGAGCCAGGGAACCCAGGTCTACAGAAGTGGTGCCAGTGGTGCCACCAAAAACCATTACTTCTGTTTTTCCTTCATTCAGTTTTAGGAAATTGCACGCCATCCAGGCCTTTATGTCCTCTAGACACTTTAGCAGTGGGCTAATTGAGTAACCCTCCTTCTTTTTTAGTGGGACATAAATCTGGCTATCATCAGCATAGCAGTGGAATGCGATGCCGTGCTTTCTAAATATGGACCCAAGAGGGAGCAAATAGAGGGAAAATAGCAGGGGGCCTAATACTGAGCCCTGTGGGACCCCATACAGGAGTGGAGCAGAGGATGACTCGGAGTCACCAAGGCTGATAGAGAAAGTTCTATCCTTCAGATATGACCTGAACCATTCCAGGGCTTTCCCCTCAATGCCCACCCACTTCTCCAAGCGAGAGATCAGGATGTCATGGTCGATTGTATCGAAAGCAGCAGTTAGATCAATAAGTAGAAGCACAATGCAGTCCCCAGAGTCAGTAGATAAAAGGATGTCATTTAAAACTCTTAAAAGCGCTGTTTCAGTGCTGTGCATAGTTTTAAAACCGGATTTGAAAACCTCCAGTATATTGTTCTCTTCCAGAAAAAACTACGGCTGTCAGTCGATTAAAATATTTAATCGCGATTAATCGCATGATTGTCCATAGTTAATCGCGATTAATCGCAAATTAATCGCACATTTTTTATCTGTTCTAAATGTACCTTAGAGGGATATTTTTCAAGTTTTTAATACTCTTATCCCTCTTAGGTGCCTTACAAACAATGGACGTCCGCTCTCGGGAGCGTCGGAGTGGTGCGGTCACCCTAAGTGACAGACCTAAAGTATCCGGGATTCAGGCATCTTCCCTGGCTTGTACATTTTTGGTGATGCGCCCTGGAGGTATCAGACTATTTTAAACAACTTTTCCCCGCCTTTCAAACACTTATTCCGAGGTTTTAGCCAGTCATTTTGCACGAAATCATTTAACATTGACGGTCTCCTGAAAAAGCACATATTCTGTGCATTTTCAGGAGAGCGTCTATGTTAAATGATTTCGTGCAAAATGACTGTCTAAAACTCTCTTCCAGACATTTAAAAATACTTTCCCCGACCATTTAAACATTATTTCTGGCTTGTAAAGTGCAGTTATGCGCCCTGGAGATATTGCACTATTTACAAAATGTAGCACTCTGTTTATTTCACACCTCCAGGAGAGACCAGGGGGAAATCACCTCTCTCTGCCCGCGCACAGAGCCCCGAAGGACGGACTAGAGACCTCCAGCACCAGTCCCTAACAGTGGGACTCTGTTTATTTCACACCTCCAGGGCGGAGACCGGGAAAATCACCTCTCATTGCCCGCTCACAGAGCCCCGAAGGACGGACTAATTACCTCCAGCATGGGCCCCTAACAGTGGGACTCTGCACCTCCAGCAGAGACCAGGGGGAAATCACCTCTCTCTGCCCGCTCACAGAGCCCCAAGGACGGACTAATTACCTCCAGCATGGGCCCCTAACAGTGGGACTCTGCACCTCCAGCAGAGACCAGGGGGAAATCACATCTCTCTGCCCCCTCACAGAGCCCCAAGGACGGACTAATTACCTCCAGCATGTCCCCATAACAGTGGGACTCTGTTTCTTTCACAGCTCCAGCAGAGACCAGGGGGAAATCACCTCTCTCTGCCCGCTCACAGAGCCCCAAGGACGGACTAATTACCTCCAGCATGGGCCCCTAACAGTGGGACTCTGCACCTCCAGCAGAGACCAGGGGGAAATCACCTCTCTCTGCCCCCTCACAGAGCCCCAAGGACGGACTAATTACCTCCAGCATGTCCCCATAACAGTGGGACTCTGTTTATTTCACAGCTCCAGCAGAGACCAGGGGAAAATCACCTCTCTCTGCCCGCTCACAGAGCCCCAAGGACGGACTAATTACCTCCAGCATGGGCCCCTAACAGTGGGACTCTGCACCTCCAGCAGAGACCAGGGGGAAATCACCTCTTTTTGCCCGCTCACAGAGCACCGAAGGACGGACTAGAGACCTCCAGCACCAGTCCCTAACAGGGGGACTCTGTTTATTTCACAGCTCCAGCAGAGACCAGGGGAAAATCACCTCTCTCTGCCCGCTCACAGAGCCCCAAGGACGGACTAATTACCTCCAGCATGGGCCCCTAACAGTGGGACTCTGCACCTCCAGCAGAGACCAGGGGGAAATCACCTCTTTTTGCCCGCTCACAGAGCACCGAAGGACGGACTAGAGACCTCCAGCACCAGTCCCTAACAGGGGGACTCTGTTTATTTCACAGCTCCAGCAGAGACCAGGGGAAAATCACCTCTCTCTGCCCGCTCACAGAGCCCCAAGGACGGACTAATTACCTCCAGCATGGGCCCCTAACAGTGGGACTCTGCACCTCCAGCAGAGACCAGGGGGAAATCACCTCTTTTTGCCCGCTCACAGAGCACCGAAGGACGGACTAGAGACCTCCAGCACCAGTCCCTAACAGGGGGACTCTGTTTATTTCACACCTCCAGGGCGGAGACCGGGAAAATCACCTCTCATTGCCCGCTCACAGAGCCCCGAAGGACGGACTAATTACCTCCAGCATGGGCCCCTAACAGTGGGACTCTGCACCTCCAGCAGAGACCAGGGGGAAATCACCTCTTTTTGCCCGCTCACAGAGCCCCAAGGACGGACTAATTACCTCCAGCATGGGCCCCTAACAGTGGGACCTCCATAACCTTGCACACCCTGAGTCCCCGGGCCCCCACAGTTAAGCACTCCCCCACGGACTAAACACAGGTATTCACACCCACCAGAACCTCGTGCCCCTGGTGACCTTACAAGGGGGTGGTTTTATGGTGCTTCTGTGTCCGCCCATCAGCATCCATATTCGGCCTTCTTCACGGCATCACCCCCCCTTCTGTGGAGGGTATTCTCGTGCCCCTGGTGACCTTACAAGGGGGTGGTTTTATGGTGCTTCTGTGTCCGCCCATCAGCATCCATATTCGGCCTTCTTCACGGCATCACCCCCCCTTCTGGGCTGGAGGGTATTCTCGTGCCCCTGGTGACCTTACAAGGGGGTGGTTTTATGGTGCTTCTGTGTCCGCCCATCAGCATCCATATTCGGCCTTCTTCACGGCATCACCCCCCCTTCTGGGCTGGAGGTTCAAACACTTTAACTTTTGTTCACCCTCCTCTGGCTTACACCTCCTCCGCCAACACTTGAGCGCTCATCACAGGGTTCAGCACCAAGGAGAGTGCCTCCCCGGTGCTGATGGAAAGTGGCACTTTTTCTGCCCCTGGTAACCATCAAGGTTATTGTTTTTTTTTTATTTTTTATTTTATTTGAACAAAAAACACAGTACACAGTACAGAGAGGCTAAAACATAAACTATTTACACGTACTACTGCTACTATAACAGTACTACTAAATTTCTTAACCTACGTTTTAAAGTGCAGTTATGCGCCCTGGAGGTGTTGCACTATTAACAAAATGTATGCCCAGGATTCTGGCACCTTTCCTGGCTTGTAAAGTGCAGTTATGCGCCCTGGAGATATTGTACTATTTACAAAATGTATACACAGGATTATAATAATAATTATATACACGGTATACATATTCACAATGTTTAGCGGGATTCAGGGGACCAAATTAGGCGTCTAATTCTTACGGTGCACCAGGGCAAACAGGTTGAGTCCACGGCCCCTGCCCCATCATCAGGAGTGTCAACCAGCCCCGGTCCCGACTTCATTGGCCTCTTTCCCTCCCGCTTCCGCTTCCGCTGCTGCTGCCGCTCCAATGACCCATCAGGTGAAGATGATAGAGCTGTACTGTTATAGCAGCCCTCTTCGGAGGTCTCCCCATCTGACAGCGGTAGACATCCTTCTGATGATGATGCAGCTGCTGCCGCATCTGATGACGCCCTGAACATGGAGCGGATTCTCAATGCCTCCTTTATACCTGGCGCATTCGCGTAGAACCGGTCCGCCGTGGTTACGTCGTGACACATAAACCTGGCGAGAATCGACCGGCTTTCTGGATCTTGGTGATGCTTGATATTGTCAGCCAGGGCAGTGCGCAGGATTGTGAAGGTGACGGCTGTTTCTAGCCCAGCATCAGCCCATGCCCTCTTCAAGTGAGCGTTCAGGTTCTTGGAGGCCCGATTCCCCCTTGTGAAAAGGAAGAATTCATTCTGAGGACCCAGCAATGCCTCTTTAATCCCCATCCACCGCATGACCCAGCTAAACTCCTCTACTGTAAGCGCCAGCTGTGCTTCGCCATATGTCTTGGCCGTCTTGTGATCCTGCACATGGATGATGTAGCCCTCAGCAGTTCCCCTTATGGCTGCCTCTAAGACCTCACTGTTTTTCATGTTTGCGTACACGCCCGTACGGTGGCCATACAGGAGGCTCCAATGGAGGGTGAGATAGCCATAGAGAAGCTTCTGGGTGGTTGAGGTCGGCGTGCCGGCCATCAGGTCGAGGAGCTCCGGGATGCGCTTCTCAGCGGCCGCCATGGCGGCGAGAAGCTCCGCCTGGCTCGGCAGACGATCCAGTTTGTTCCTCTTCACCTTAAACTGATGTAGAGTGACTGCCTTATTCAAGTGTTTCATGTTGGCTTTCACCTCTCTCATTATGTGGGTCATATCAGACTGGGTGAGCTTGCACCCCCGGGGCTTTGACTCAGACATGTACCCCATGAACTGGTGCACATTCTTCAGGAAGAACTCTGATGTTGTGACTGCCCGGCCCGGCTTTACAATATACTCGCTCCAGCCACGGATCATCTTCATGTTTCTTAGGAACAGCCAGTCTGACAGGCGGTTAACACCATGGGCCATGTATACTATGAAGTTCTTTATCCGGCTGATCTTCGACACAACATTGTCTTTCTGTTTTACTGTCGGAGCGACACCCAAACAGTGATCCAAGTATGTCTGAAGGTACGCCTCCATGCTTCTAGGCAACGTGATTTCACGCATGGTATTCCCCCGTCCACACCCAGTGGACCAGTAATTTGAGGGAGAGGGCAAGTCATTAGCCAGCTTAGAGGCACGGGTCTTCCGGCATACAGGGGTCTCGCTACCGGAGGCTACTGCAAACATGACAGTTTCCACCGGGGTCTTCACAGGGGTCTCGCTACCGGAGGCTACTGCAAACATGACAGTTTCCACCGGGGTCTTCACAGGGGTCTCGCTACCGGAGGCTACTGCAAACATGACAGTTTCCACCGGGGTCTTCACAGGGGTCTCGCTACCGGAGGCTACTGCAAACATGACAGTTTCCACCGGGGTCTTCACAGGGGTCTCGCTACCGGAGGCTACTGCAAACATGACAGTTTCCACCGGGGTCTTCACAGGGGTCTCGCTACCGGAGGCTACTGCAAACATGACAGTCTTCACCGGGGTCTTCACAGGGGTCTCGCTACCGGAGGCTACTGCAAACATGACAGTCTTCACCGGGCTCTTCTCAGGGGTCTCGCTACCGGAGGAAACTGGTAATATGACAGTCTTCACTGGGCTCTTCACAGGGTTCTTGACCGGTCTCTTTCCACCGGAGGCTACTGCAAGCATGACAGTCTTCACTGGGCTCTTCACAGGGTTCTTGACCGGTCTCTTTCCACCGGAGGCTACTGCAAGCATGACAGTCTTCACTGGGCTCTTCACAGGGTTCTTGACCGGTCTCTTTCCACCGGAGGCTACTGCAAGCATGACAGTCTTCACTGGGCTCTTCACAGGGTTCTTGACCGGTCTCTTCCCACCGGAGGCTACTGCAAGCATGACAGTCTTCACCGGGCTCCTCACAGGGGTCTCGCTACCGGAGGTTACTGGGGACTGCATGACAGTCTTCACCGGGCTCTTCACAGGGGTATTGCTGCCTGAGGCTACTGTGTTTATGCCGGAGGTATTTGGGATTGCCAGGCCCTTAAATCGTATACATTCGTCCTCTTCCTCAAGAACAGCAGCACTCTGCTTCCTGGGTTTTAGCTCCTTTTTCAGCCTGGAGCGCAGGGTCTTCACCTCATCATTGAGGGCATCCTTCTGAGCCCTCAATGCCACATTTTCCAGCATCACCTGCCTGCAGTCCTCGTTGTCACACTCGGTATGTGGGGAGAAGGGTGGAGGGTGCCCGGGGTATTCCTCCTCATTGTCTATATCCAATGATGTAGCCATTCCAATGATGGGGTTAGTCTCACGGAGGTCATGGAGCAACTGCAGTGCCACACTATGCTTCAGCCTTGCCATGACCTGATGTGCCTTATGTCGGGACAACTCAGGGTGGTCATGTTTTACATGACGGTCCAGTCTCTTCCCAGCGTACGAACACCCAGCGATGGGACAGGGTTTGGTCCGAACATTTATCCTTCCACTGGCTATTTTCAGGAGGATTCCCCTCTCCTCCAAGTTCCGCACTGCATGCTTGTGCTTAAGGTGTTTGTTCAATGCCAGATAGAAGAGTCTGCACACCGGGCATTCAGATGACATCCTTCCTGAAACACACATAATGATTTTGATCAAAATTATGTTATAGTTCTCCGTTTATATGCGTTAGCGTGAGCGGTGGTTGCGACACTGGGTCCGATGCATCAATTCATGGTGCATGGACGAAGGGAAGTATTGGGTTACCACCGGGTCAGATGGTCCCACTTCCGCACCAACGCGGGGCTGGTGATGGCAACATTGGGTCCGATGCATCAATACATGGTGCCCCGACCATGAGAGGGTTTGGGGTACCCCGGAACCAGGCACCACCCCAGCAGGAAACGGGTTGTATGGTCAAAGGAGGAAAGAGTGATAGAACCGGGGTAAAGCAAAGAAAGTGTCCGACAATAGTGACTTGTGAGGCGGCCAGAGAGTCTGTCATATCTCGGTCCTATCCTCCAGGCAACGCTGTGGCCAAAACTGGGCTAAAAACTAAAAAAACTAAAAAATATTTCATCCAGGGAAATTTGGGTGAAAATGAAAAAAAAGTACCCCAAAATAGTCCTTCATTAGCCAGCAGCAGTCCCCTGTCGACTCATGTGACATTCCTCCAGGGTTACATAGAACCAGGGTGTGGGCTCCGAGCCATCTCCGAGACATCTCTAGTCCGTGTTGATAATGGGGGAAATGTACCCCAAAATAGTGCATCATGACTCAGCAATCATCACACTCAACTTTGGTGAGAACCGGGCAAAGGGGTCAAAATCCGTCAATGTGGGGGGTGAAACGGCTGTACGCGAGCCCTGGGGGGGGCACCCGGGACCGGGCAGTGCCCCCGGCAGAAGGAACCGGGTCAAACGGGCCAAAACAGGAAAAAAAATAAAAATAAAAAGAACCAGGCAAAAGGGGGGAAAATGGGAAAAAAGTGTCCGAAAATAGTGCCTCATGACCCCGCAGGAGTCCCCCGCGGACTCCCCTGACATTCCTCCATGGTCGAAATCATCCAACTCAACTTTGGTGAGAACCGGGAAAAGGGGTCAAAATGTAAAAATTGTACCCCAAAATAGTGCCTCATGACCCCGCAGGAGTCCCCCGCGGACTCCCCTGACATTCCTCCATGGTCGAAATCATCCAACTCAACTTTGGTGAGAACCGGGAAAAGGGGTCAAAATGTAAAAATTGTACCCCAAAATAGTGCCTCATGACCCCGCAGGAGTCCCCCGCGGACTCCCCTGACATTCCTCCATGGTCGAAATCATCCAACTCAACTTTGGTGAGAACCGGGAAAAGGGGTCAAAATGTAAAAATTGTACCCCAAAATAGTGCCTCATGACCCCGCAGGAGTCCCCCGCGGACTCCCCTGACATTCCTCCATGGTCGAAATCATCCAACTCAACTTTGGTGATAACCGGGCAAAGGGGTCAAAATGTAAAAATTATACCCCAAAATAGTGCCTCAAAATCGGGTAGAGTCACCTGCAAAGTGCCCTCGCATTCCTCCATGGCTCAAAATGTCGAACTTAAACTATTTGGAGAACCAGAGAAATGTAAAAAATACGCCCCAAAATAGTGCCTCAAAATCGGGTAGAGTCACCTGCAAAGTGCCCTCGCATTCCTCCATGGCTCAAAATGTCGAACTTAAACTATTTGGAGAACCAGAGAAATGTAAAAAATACGCCCCAAAATAGTGTCTCATAATCGGGTAGAGTCACCTGCAAAGTGCCCTCGCATTCCTCCATGTCAAACTTTAAGTATTGAGAGAACCAGGCTGGGGGGTCCTTGCGCCACAAAATTAGGCCCACTCAAAGTGCTTGGTGAGCGGATACATTCTTCCATGATTTGCAACAGCCGTTATTTTTCTGAGTGCACCCAAAAACTGGGTTTCCGATTTCGTGCAGACGGTAGTTTGAAAAGTATGGATGAATCTTTTTGACAGAGAAGTGGAAATGAAGCCCAGGGACTTTTTCCCCTTCTCCCTCTTAGGTGCCTTACAAATAATGGACGTCCACTCTCGGGAGCGTCGGAGTGGTGCGGTCACCCTAAGTGACAGACCTAAAGTATCCGGGATTCAGGCACCTTCCCTGGCTTGTACATTTTTGGTGATGCGCCCTGGAGGTATCAGACTATTTTAAACAACTTTTCCCCGCCTTTCAAACACTTACTCCTGGGTTTTAGCCAGTCATTTTGCACGATATCGTTTAACATTGACGCTCTCCTGAAAATGCACATATTCTGCATCTTCCAGACATTTAAAAATACTTTCCCCGACCATTTAAACACTTATTCCTGGGTACAAGTGTTATCTTTCCCCCCCTGGGTGTGTGTGAGACAAGTGAACTGAGTCAGCCTGCCAACAAGCAGCACTCTGCTGTCATTTGAAACATGTCCCCCCACTTTTCAACACACTTTTACCCACGTTTTGAGCACTATTTCCTGGGTTGAAAAGACATGTGCTGTAGCCTGGTTCTCTCCCAGTACTGGGTACTAGTTAATGCCACTATCACCACCACATTTAAACCAGATGAACTGGTAGTTATCCGGGGTGCTGCAGAGTCATTTTCAAGCTCCTCTCCACAATTGTCCCCCTAAAATGATTTTAAATCATTATTTTTGCATTTAAATGCATTTATTCTATCATTTATATGGTTCCCCAACACAATGCACATAGTCTGGAGCTCACTGGGGCCCTGCATATAATTTAATCAGGCGTTTTAACACTTTTTCCCATGAAAATGATTTTTAATCACTATCATGGGGCTATGAAAATCAAATTCCGGGTAATGCAGAGCACAATTGCACCTTTTACTATTTAAATGTATTTGTATTATATATTTTTGGGCTAGAAAGGTGACCTCTCTGGGTGATTTAGTCAGTTTATGGAGCTTAGCCCACAAATCCTGGATGATCCAGGCCGAATTTGGGTGCTCATAGGCGGCCTGCCAGGCGCCCCCACCCGTGGAAAGCAAAATAAAGTGAAGAAAACGGTTAATTATATCTTAAAATAATCAAAAATGAAGTTTTGAAAAATTGTCAAAAAAATGACAGAGTGCCAACGGGAGAAGTCGACAGGGGACTCTACCCGCATTTGAGGCACTATTTTGGGACACAATTTTTTCATTTTGACCCCTTTTGCCTGGTTCTCACAAAAGTTGAGTTTGATTATTGTGACCCTGGAGGAATGCAAGGGCACTTTGCAGGGGACTCTACCCGCATTTGATGCACTATTTTGGGATACATTTTCTCAATTTAAACACGGACTGGTGATGGCTTGGACCCTTCTAGTGACCCTGGAGGATATGACCGAGAGATGACAGACTCTCTTGCGGGGTCATGAGGCACTATTTTGGGGTACAATTTTTCCATTTTGACCCCTTTTCCTGGTTCTCACAAAAGTTGAGTTTAATCATTTTGCCCATGGAGGAAAGCCATGGGATTCGACAGGGGACTCCTGCGGGGTCATGAGGCACTATTTTGGGGTACAATTTTTTCATTTTGACCCCTTTTCCTGGTTCTCACAAAAGTTGAGTTTGATCATTTTGCCCATGGAGGAAAGCCAGGGGAGTCGACAGGGGACTCCTGCGGGGTCATGAGGCACTATTTCCGGGTACTTTTTTTCATTTTCACCCAAATTTCCCTGGATGAAATATTTTTTGTTTTGTTTTGTTTTTAGCCCATTTTCACCCAGTTTTGGCCACAGCGTTGCCTGGAGGATAGGACCGAGATATGACAGACTCTCTGGCCGCCTCACAAGTCACTATTGTCGGACACTTTCTTTGCTTTACCCCGGTTCTATCACTCTTTCCTCCTTTGACCATACAACCCGTTTCCTGCTGGGGTGGTGCCTGGTTCCGGGGCACCCCAAACCCTCTCATGGTCGGGGCACCATGTATTGATGCATCGGACCCAATGTTGCCATCACCAGCACCGCGTTGGTGCGGAGGTGGGACCATCCAACCCGGTGGTAACCCAAGCCCTCCCTTGGTCTGTGCACCATGAATTGATGCATCGGACCCAATGTTGCAACCACCGATCACGCTAACGCATATAAACGGAGAACTAGAACATCATTTTGATCAAATTCATTGTGTGTGTTTCAGTAAGGATGACATCTGAATGCCCGGTGTGCAGACTCTTCTATCTGGCATTGTACAAACACCTTAAGCACAAGCATGCAGTGCGGAACTTGGAGGAGAGGGGAATCCTCCTGAAAATAGCCAGTGGAAGGATAAATGTTCGGACCAAACCCTGTCCCATCGCTGGGTGTTCGTACGCTGGGAAGAGACTGGACCGTCATGTAAAACATGACCACCCTGAGTTCTCCCGACATGAGGCACAGCAGGTCATGGCAAGGCTGAAGCATAGTGTGGCACTGCAGTTGCTCCATGACCTCCGTGAGACTAACCCCATCATTGGAATGGCTACATCATTGGATATAGACAATGAGGAGGAATACCCCGAGCACCCTCCACCCTTCTCCCCACATACCGAGTGTGACAACGAGGACTGCAGGCAGGTGATGCTGGAAAATGTGGCATTGAGGGCTCAGAAGGATGCCCTCAATGATGAGGTGAAGACCCTGCGCTCCAGGCTGAAAAAGGAGCTAAAACCCAGGAAGCAGATTGCTGCTGTGCTTGAGAAAGAGGACGAATGTATACGATTTAAGGGCCTGGCAATCCCAAGTACCTCCGGCATAAACACAGTAGCCTCAGGCAGCAATACCCCTGTGAAGAGCCCGGTGAAGACTGTCATGCTTGCAGTAGCCTCCGGTAGCGAGACCCCTGTGAAGAGCCCGGTGAAGACTGTCATGCAGTCCCCAGTAACCTCCGGTAGCGGGACCCCTGTGAAGAGCCCGGTGAAGACTGTCATGCAGTCCCCAGTAACCTCCGGTAGCGAGACCCCTGTGAAGAGCCCGGTGAAGACTGTCATGCTTGCAGTAGCCTCCGGTGGGAAGAGACCGGTAAAGAACCCTGTGAAGAGCCCAGTGAAGACTGTCATGCTTGCAGTAGCCTCCGGTGGGAAGAGACCGGTCAAGAACCCTGTGAAGAGCCCGGTGAAGACTGTCATATTCCCAGTTTCCTCCGGTAGCGAGACCCCTGTGAAGAGCCCGGTGAAGACTGTCATGTTTGCAGTAGCCTACGGCTATTGGGCCAACTCTCCACCTATCAGGGGAATGTGGGGTTGGGCCACGGCCGGCGCTGGAGACGCTGTAGTACATATGCCAGGCCTGTAAGTGGCGCTGTAGTCTGCCACAAAAGCAGCGAAGAAGACTTCCCGCGCATGGTTACCATGGTTACCCTTCTGTTTATTCTCCGCTGTGGCTTTTTTGTCCCTCCCCGAGGCAAGCGTTTGCTCCTCCTGCTGCTTTAATTCAATGCAATCCCTCCCCGTCGAGGCAAGCACTGTAATTCTCTCCGGTTAGTCCACCAGCAGATGACCAGGGGCCTCATTTATAACGCCTTGCGTAGGATTGACGTGAGAAGGTTGCTTACGTAGTACAAAGCAAAAAAATAGGTACAGAAATGTTCCGACATTTTCCGATTCACAAAACATTGCGTACCGGCGAGGGAAGTGCGTACCGGCACTTCATACGTCTGTTTCCCTTTATAAATCACAATCGACTCGAAATGCGGCGCAGCTTTTGCAGGCTTCACGTAACGCCCATATTTGCCTATAAATAGTCAAAGAAACGCCCATTCATTCATTCATTTTGACTGACTGCATGAAGAAGATCGCAGGAAATTACGACTGAACAGCTAAAAAGGACATCTCACACCGTGTCAGATTTTCGTTATTTTGGGGAGGTCGAGATAAATCATATTGTTTGGTGGATGCAGTTTGAACCAGAGTGGCAGCATGGAGATCGGATCGTCACCAAAATAAATAAATAAGTGGTCCGAAAAAAGTTAATGACAAAAAAAATACACATAACCTTCCTCAGGCAGTGTGTTTGTACCGGGGACAGGAGACACCCCCTTGATGAGAAACTGTAAGATATGATCGGGGAATCCCTCCGGAGTGGAGTCATGATGACTGGATCTGAATTATTTTGTTGTATTTGGTGGTTTGTGTTCCAGCTGTCGATCAGCAACTATATATCCATAATCCACCAGTTAAAGGAAATACAACTAATGTGTTGTGTTATATTAGCTGTACAATTTACCACATATGGTGTTCTTAGTTTCCATACCTCCTGTGTTTTACGAGCGACTTATCAAGTCTTGGCAAACGGCATAAAAACGATTAAACGTGATAGTATATAAAACCACGCTCGTATCTACAACCTATAGAAATGCAAAACGGCGTCAGTTTAGACGTTATTCTATCCTCCTGCTTACCGCATCATTTATGAGAAAACATTTCATAACATTAACACAACATATTCGAGATGGTTTTAAATAACATATCCGTATTTATTTATTTCTCCAAGTTATGTTTTTGTGTGCACTGAGGAGTCTCAAACAGGCGTTTGTTTAATCATTTTAAGATTGGCTTTAATCAATGTTTGAAAATGAATTCTTCATATATGATAAATGAGAGGTAACATTTTATTTATTTCCACATATTTCTCTCCATTCTTCCTTCTGCTAATGGTGTCGCAGTTTCTCGTCTCTCCCGTTGTTGTGCTTAGTGCGTACGCATGGGTTAGAGTTTGCGTGGAGGACCGCACATTTTCCCGTCAAGTTAGTATTTTATAAATCGCAAACATTGCGTAGAAACTGGCGTACGCCATTTTTTGAGCGTATATCCCTTTATAAATGAGGCCCCAGGGATGCAAACTTGTCACCTTTCGGCGAAATTCGCCGTTTTGAATCCAAAATAGGTCGTTTGTGTGATTCATGTAGATCTGCAATAAAAATATTTTTGGGGTATGGGGGGGGTCTGGGACCCGGAGTAATCTGCGGCCGCGAGCTGTTATGTGCCATCATGACACGCATGGTGTTCTTCATTAATGCAGCGTGAGCTGTGTGCTCGAGTCTTCCTGCCTGTCGGCTCTGCTCATGGATGTATAATAAGGCTCTGCCGCTCCGCTATGATGGTCTAGCTTCATTAGCTACATTACCTACGGGTGCGTTCGTTAATATTAACTGTGCGGTCCGGAGTCACTGTGGCACAGACTGGACCGCTGGTGAACAGCTGTTAGAACGGGCCGTTCAGGTGTTCAGAGCAGAGCTCCCTGTTGGAGCGGCAGAGCGTGATGTGCACTGAAAAGTTTTTCTGTCGCAACATTATCGTTGAGCTAGCTAACTAGCATACATTGTCACTATCTGCTAACGTTAGCTTTAGCCTTCGTTTTCTAATAGTTTTTTTCATAGGCTATAAACGGAGGTGGTATAAGTATAGATCTTGTACTTGAGTAAAAGTAGAAACACTCAGATCTTGTACTTGATTAAAAGTAGAAGTACTCAGATATTGTACTAGAGTAAAAGTAGAAGTACTCAGATCTTGTACTTAAAGTGGACCTATCATGCTATATTTGAATAATATAGTGTAGGACCATACCTATATAAGGCATATTTATACTTTTTTTTTTTCAAAATACCAAACAGATCATGCATTTTAGCCATGCCTCATTTTGCTCAATTTGACAATTTCTAGCTCTGGGCAGATTCAGTGAGAACAGCACCATCTACTGGCCTGGCATATGTACTACAGCGTCTCCAGCGCTTTCGAACGGCAATGGCCGTGGCTGTCTCCTCCTGATTGGTGGAGTTGGCCCAATAGCCGTAGCGCCACCGTCCTGACGTCAGGACAGTGTTCAAATCTGGATCAGTTTTTATCAGATCCGTTGCAGCCCCTTTTTTAGAGATTTGGGAATGGAGGAAAATAGAGAGGGTTGTGTTTTCTGACACTTGGTGAGTTCCCTGGAACACCGGGGACACATATTCATGTATAAAAGACGTACAAAAGTGCATTTAGCATGATAGGTCCCCTTTAAGTAAAAGTAGAAGTACTCAGGTCTTGTACTTGAGTAAAAGTAGAAGTACTCAGATCTTGTACTTGAGTAAAAGTAGAAGTACTCAAATCTTGTACTTGAGTAAAAGTAGAAGTACTCAGGTTTGAGTAAAAGTAGAAGTACCAGAGTGTAGGAACAATCCTGCAATCAAAATGTTCCTCAAATAAAAGTACAAAAGTATTACCATCAAAATATAGTTAAAGGAGCGACAGTAAAAGTAAAAGTCCTCAGATCTTGTACTTGAGTAAAAGTAGAAGTACTTAGGTCTTGTACTTGAGTAAAAGTAGAAGTACCAGAGTGTAGGAATACTCTGTTACAGTAAAAGTACTGCATTCAAAATGTTCCTCAAGTAAAAGTATAAAAGTATTCTCATCAAAATATAGTTAAAGTAGCGACAGTAAAAGTAGTAATTGTGCAGATTGGTCCATTTCAGAATAATATATATGATATGTTTTATAATGATTGATCATGAAAGTGTTCTCAAAGCTGGTAAAGGTGCAGCTAGTTTGAATGACATTGTATACTGCAGGGTAGCTTGTGAATTTACTCCAGGTGGAACTCAAGTCTGATTTAACACTTGATTATATTTCACATCATTCATCCACATCTGTAAAGTAACTAAAGGTATTAAATACATGTAGTGGAGTCAAAGTACACCATGTACCTCTGAACTGTAGAGGAGAAGAAGAACAAAGTAGCAAAACATTGAAATACATAAATAAAGCACAAGCATCTCAAAATTGTACCCAAGTATAGTACTTGAGTTTATGAACTTAGTTACTTTACACCAGTGGCTATAAAGATAGAAAGACTAAGCCTTGCACAGAGGCATGAAAATACATTTTCAAAATACTCAACAGTCCTGCCAAAATTATAAACTGACTGCTACACAATTAAAATAAATGCTTTTATATATTTATATTAGATGTGACTCTTTGGCGTTTCTGTTATTAACACTGCTGCTTTAGTTGTTCTGACTGCTAAAATCCTCTGTTATTCCTAATTTTAAAGCCGATATTCCGTGGGGTCGGGGGGCTCGGATCCTTGTCACCTTTTTCATACCTGATGAGTTTGCATCCCTGGATGACAAACACCCACTTCTCCGCCTCTTCCAAGGAACGAGGGGACCGTGCGGCAGAGTTTCAGTTTCAGTTTCTTTCGCCGGTCAAGATGTCCGTTAAAGTTTAAATCTTCCGGACAAAATTAGAAAAGTGCCGGTCAAAGGTCTTCTTTGTTATTTATTGAGCTTTAAAACAAATGAATAACGACTCTATATAATAATAGGCTATAATAAAGCACGGAAGACGGAGATCTATTTTTCTCCCCCTCTTCTGACAGCCCAGCAGCTGTTCAGAGCGCGCTCCCCTCTCCTGCAGGGGGGCGTGGTCAGCTGCAGCTCACAGAATCAGCCCCCTGCAAAAACAGTGCTGGAGAACAACAAATAGAGCGAAATGAGGCATGGCTTAAAATCATGATCTGTTTGGTATTTTGAAAACAGAAACGTATAAATATACCTTATATAGGTATGGCCCTACAATATATCATTTAAATATAGCATGATAGGTCCACTTTAATGAGGGAGGAGAGAGTAATGAAGTGACGTGTAATCTGAATGAAGAGCTTGGTCTTCCTGATTGAACTTGCGCTAAGCTTCATTTCAATCAGGAGAGACGTTGATGTATGAAGTACATATTTATTACCGGGACACATAATATGAATGTAATAATGATTGCCAGAATTATAACAGGAGAATGGAATGGTGTTTGGCGATTAGGCCCCAGTTTGCAGGATAATCATTCAGGAGGGGGAAGAACCGCTCCGATGAAACCCCCTAAAAGAATTGAAGTATAATATACTGAGATGTAATGAGTTTCTTACCTTGTGGGCTGCCTGCAGTGATCTATGGAGGAAATGAGAGATTAACACGTGGATCAAGCAATTTGCCGGAATCAACTGCCGGGCTTACAGTCCATCCTAAGACGCTGACTGCCGAAATCAGTGCCGGGCTTATATGAAAACGACCCGAAGGTCGCCTGCCTGGCTACACAGGGCTTGACTACGCCGACACGATGGTCGGACGGCCTGACGATGCAGGGATCTTTATTACGTAGACACGGAGGTCTACACAGACACGAAGTCTACACAGACACGATGGTCAACAGAGAATGCACGCAGGATAAGGTAGTACCCATAGAGTCCAGTAGAGGGCTCCGCCTGTGCTAATATAACAAGGGTTACAATACGTAACCCAACATTATGACATCACAAAGTGGCCAAAATCAGCTCATTTTCAGACAGGTTTTTATAAAAATGGATCAGGACAAAAAGTGAGCAAATATTTTTTCCTGAAACTTTCAGAATCTCTTTACACAGAGGGGAGTGGGACACATGTTGATGTATAAAAGACATGAAAAAGTGGATTTTGCACAATAGGTCCCCTTTAAGGAGAAGTCAGAGGAAGTCCAAAACCAGGAGTCTCTCCGTGTCTTTACAGTGACTTCACATGTAAGCGCGCCGCGTCCAAAAATCGAATTGCGTCCGGAGTGAACGCACCATTATGGATAAGCTCAGTGTTGGTACTAGTTCTAGTTAATCCATAAATATGCCATTAAAGTGGGCAGCATTTGAAGCGGCATATAGTCATTAACTCCTCAGAGATCAGAGTCACCTCTGGCATATTTAGCTTTTTCCAGCATGAACCATAAAATGGAGTCAAAAATCTTTTCATCTTTGCAGAAACGGACAGCTTTATAATTTCAGCAGCTTAACAGAGAGGAGCTGGGCATAGAGACAATCATCCTTAAATGATTAAAAGGCAAAACTCTCCAGGGAGGCTCACTCCCTTCAACATGCCAAGAGCCAGGGACCAGGCGTTCATTTACAGCTGAAAATAAAAATAATTGGTCATTTTCAAAATCATTTTAAATATTAAAACGTGATTTCCGCCCCAAAGAGATAAAATCAGCCTCTTAAAAACAAGAGCGAAATCCAATTTTCCCCTCAGTCCACCGGGACAGCTGGATAAAGGAAGAGGCAGACTTTGTTATTAAAAGTAGAGCCGGCCTCATTTCAGTGCAGCTGAACTCTGGGATGCCAAAGATGGAGACTAATACTGTGTTGTTATTTGTGATGCGGAGCGCTCTCTGGGAGAAATTGAGTTGAGAGGACCTCGGCTTTATGGTCATATCCATTTGTGAATCATTGTTGTGGCAACTGAACAGTTGCATTGTATATTTCTATGTAAACAAACTACATCAAGTTTGTTTTCCATAAGTACATCTTGCTATTCGTATGTATGTTTTAACATAAAGTGGGTGGTTAGGGACAGTAGGTGATCAACAGGGAGGGAGTGAGCCATTAGCCAGGGCCAGGATGTGACACTACATGGTGTTGATGTGTGCTGATTCTCTCGCGTCCAGGAAGAAGTTTAAAGATTAAGAGACAAATGAGTCTCTGAAAAGGTTCAAATTGGTTACTTTAAAGTGGACCTATCATGCTATATTTAAATGATATATTGTAGGGCCATACCTATATAAGGTATATTTATACGTTTCTGTTTTCAAAATACCAAACAGATCATGCATTTTAGCCATGCCTCATTTCGCTCTATGTGCTGTTTGCTGTCTACGGGTCTGATTCTGCTGACCACGCCCCCCTGCAGGAGAGGGGAGACGTGCTCTGATCAGCTGCTGGGCTGTCAGAAGAGGGGGAGAAAAAGAGATCTCCGTCCTCCGTGTTTTATTATATTGAGTCGTTATTCATTTGTTTTAAAGCTCAATAAATAACAAAGAAGACCTTTGACCGGCACTTTTCTAATTTTGTCCGGAAGATTGAAACTTTAACGGACATCTTGACCGGCGAAAGACACTGAAACTGTAACTCTGCCGCACGGTCCCCTCGTTCCTTGGAAGAGGCGGAGAGGTGGGTGTTTGTCATCTGCTGGTGGACTAACCGGAGAGAATTACAGTGCTTGCCTCGACGGGGAGGGATTGCATTGAATTAAAGCAACGGGAGCAAACGCTTGCCTCGGGGAGGGAGAAAAAAAGCCACAGCGGAGAATAAACAGAAGGGTAGCCATGGTAACTATGGGCGGGAAGTCTTCTTCGCTGCTTTTGTGGCAGACTACAGCGCCACTTACAGGCCTGGCATATGTACTACAGCGTCTCCAGCGCTTTCAAGCGGCAATGGCCGGCCGTGGCCCAACCCCACATTCCCCTGATACACTGTAAGACCGAACATTACAAGCTTCTGAAAGAAAATGGGTTGTTTTAACTCAAACATTTAAAAAAGTTAATTCACCGCTAATGTTTTGATGACTATGAACTGATTTTTAATATTGTGTATACAGTGTTCAACCACTTTGGGTCATATTGGTGATTGTACTCAAACATTTTTACTGAATCTGTCTGACGCTGGTCTGACGTCATCACGTATGTGCTCCGCCCCCGACGTGCGTAGACGTTCTCTCACCCATGCCTTCACCAGAGTCCGCCATTAGCTCCTCGCCTCGGTTGAAATCGCACATACTTTTAAGAATACTTTCCCCACCTTGCTGATTGCACTCACTGCCGGAATCTTGATCCTTTTTTTGGCCGCACTACTCTGGTGAGTTACGTCTTGCCTTTGCACAGTATTTAAATGATGTTTTATTAATTTCTGCATCTAATGCACTTTGTGTCGCATGGTGTGTTAGTTTGATTTGAGCTCTTGTTAGCTAGCCTACATTTAATATCTGCCTTACTTGAAAAATGATTTAACTTACGTGTAAGACAGTATTTCTATATTGTTTTAAGTTATATCTCAAAGTGGAACGTTTGTGTTGCAAAAGTTCTCTGGAAAATTCGAACCTAAAATGGCGGCAGGCCGCGCGTTTTCTTTCTTCTTTTTTTTTTACTGCATGTCTGGGCATGTTTTATTAACTTAGAGGCATAGAGGATTTACGTTCATTTGATCCACTACAATGTACCATAACCGTGCGTTCTGCATGTTTGTAAAAGCAAGCTAACTTGAAACACTAGACTATTCATTTTACAAGGTAATTTATACCCCCCAGCGTTTTCAATTACATGTAACTTAGCAAAGGTAATGATCGCAGTGATGATACTAATACTTCTAGAATCTGTGGAATCTCAGCTTTAATCTGATATCTTGTATGTGCAGTTATGATAAGTAATAAAGTATTTCTACCGTGAGTTAGGCATTTTTTCGCTCAGGGCTAATTTAGACGCTTCTTGTGAGACTTGTGTTTTGTTTCGGTAAAAATGGTTCGTATCGTCAGTTAGGTGAGTTTTGTTAAGTGGGTATGACACATTAATAGGTTTTTAAATGTTAAGAAGCCCTGAGACAAAGTTCGTGAACAAAAAGCCCTCGGTACCGGGGGCTGCCCGGTTTAACAGATTAATAGTCTAGTGTTTCAAGTTAGCTTGCTTTTACAAACATTCAGAACGCACGGTTATGTTAAAACGTTAGTGGATAAAATTAACGTAAATCCTCTATGCCTCCAAGCTAATAAAACATGCACAGACATGCATGCGGTAACAAAAAAGAAGAAAAGCGAGCCTCCTGCCGCCATTTTCAACCCAGTCTCACGACATTTCGTGTTATTAGTCACGAAATTAATTTAATCTATTGATTCGTGTTCACCAACACAATTTTAAATGCAATGTATTTCTATTGGTAGTATGTTTCGTGCCTGCAACACGTCTTTTTGTCCGGTCGGGTCTTGGAAGACCAGAAGCTGTGTGGTTCATAAAAACATGTTCTTACTCAATATCTTACCCTAAGCCTAACCCTATCCCTTTTATTTTAAATTGTATAATGTCTGAGTTTTTTTGCCGTCAGTGAGGAAAAGAAATGGCTCAGAGCCTCAGAATACTGAAATCTGTATTTTATGTCATCTTTTTTTCCTTCTAATTTGTTATTATTTGGTGCAGGCACGAAACATACTACCAATATAAATACATTGCTTCTAAAATCGTTCTGTGTCAGAATACTTAAATCTGTATTTTTTTAAATGTCTTTTTCCTTCTAATTTGTTATTATTTACATTGCTTTTAAAATCGTTCTGTGTGACACGAAAAAAATAGATTAATTTCGTGACTATAACACGAAATGCCGTGAGACTGTGTTGCCATTTTAGGTTCGAAAATAGTGTTTCTCAGATCATTTTGTGAAAACTTTGCAACCCAGCTAACCTTCAATGTTTTTTCTCTTTAGGAAACTGAAGCAACTGGCAGATATATGGCTTCTTCAATCTGACTCTAACATCAAAAGACCAAAGAGGGCAGAGGTGAATTTCTTGCCTAATTTCCCACTGGGTGAAGATGGTACAAGCCTTGAGCGATTGAGACTCCAAATCGTAGATGAAGTTACGAGGAGTGATAAAAACCTTCCCTTGATTGAAAAGTTAATGCAGACTACCTTTGCCCTGCGGCGCAATGAGATCATCAATGATGAGCTACCTGTTGGAGAGATCCTGGAACGCTGGCCTGCCTTGAAAATGGAGTCACAGGTGAAAATATTGTATTTATTACCACGATATAATTATTTTGTGTGCCTTTGTCACTGATAACTTTGACATGTTTACTCAGTTTTAGCATGTTATGTTTGTGTTTATCTCTGCTGCCTTCAGTCCACATGTACATTGTACTGTGAATTAAATAGTCATTTTATATTTTGGCAGAGTTTCACAGGATAACAAACCTCAACCTGAAGAACCACTTCTATGCGGAGTTGGATAGACATGCCCCCCGTCTTCAGAGCCTGTTCAGGAAGAAGGCGGCAAGCAAAGGGAAGGTAGCTGAAGTTCTATGACCTCCAGGTGAGTCGGTTACGCCTCTTGGTGTTTTATTCTCATACTAGAGTGGATTATCTTTGTCAAAATGGTAATCTCTTCAGTCATGGAAGAGCCCTTTCTTGTGATATCAATTGTTGTGTGGCTATACTGTTTAGCATCCAAAGTAAAACAAAGATATGTTCTCACACTCAAGGAGCAAGGTGACGTCCATGTCCGACGTGCTGCTGTCCTCCGTGCTCTGCCTGCATATCTGCATGAAGATGACTCCACATTTCTGAGGCTGTGGCATGTAAGTCAGCATAATAACTGTTTTGAATGTATGTGACAGATCATCAAAAAATATAGTTTATCTTGTTACATTGTTTCAGGAGCTCTATCGCAGGAAGACAATTATTTGAATTTTTATAGTGAAAAAATTATAATAAATGATAGATTTAGTTTGAAAAAGTATGAACTGTCCTGGTGTCATCAAAGCTTGATTCTGTCACTGAGGTTATATTACTCAAACATTATCTCTTGTGTTGCTCACATCCCATTCAGGTTCTAGTTCCAAGATTTGAATATTGCCATAAGAATTGTAATTATTGTAAGGTACACAATGGATATGTTGAATATAATCTCCCTTTACTTTACTACTTTAGGATTTATTTGAAATTAAGCTCTTTAGGTTTCAGTGTTAAAAATGGGCTCACATGATTTAATAAAATATACAATTAAGAGAGGGCTTTCTTTCCTGCAGCATCAGTGTTCAATACAAAAGAATCTCTAGTGTTCCCCATATTTTTGTATGTGTAGTAGGGAGAGATTATACTGTAAATATATATTCAGTTGCCAGTTTATTAGGTACAACTAGCGAATAGTAACACAGTCTAATACAGTGATAAAATAAATCCTACCCTTATGAAGGTTATAAATGTTTTTTTTGTAGAAAGCATTTATGTCAACTGATTGGTTATTTTGGAGGCTGAAGTTTCTGGTGCTGTAACATTATGTTGTGCAATGCTAATAGGTGTTTCCTTAACCCTTTAACTGCCAGCGCCACCATTTGGTAGAGCACATTTTGTGTCTTGATATCTTGTTTAAAAAAAGAAGTTGAACTCCATCTGATTCAGCCAGCTCTACCATCTGGTTGACGTGTTATGCACAAAACAACCTCTAGATGTCACTGTGGTTCAAATAGAAAGCCCTTCAGCTAGCTTCCACTGAGAAAGTTGGCAATGCTAAAAATCACTGCTGAAGAAATCTCTTTTTGGTCAACTTTTGTAAGGTAACCATATCAATTTTGACATATTTTAGTGTCAGAGCACTGACTGAACATATTTAGATAACTTGATGCACAAAAAAAGTTTTAACAAGGGTGTAATTATTTTTTGGAAAATATGCTCAACCAATCGGTGGAATTGGCTTTTTATGGTAAACTAGCAATATGACTTTTTCAGAGTTTCAGAGATGTTTTCCAATAAAATATGGTAAATAAATGGCTAGATTCATGGTAATATTACTACATCTAGTACTGCCTTATGAGTCTCAGAGTGAAAGAGTGATAATAATTTATATAGCACCTTTCATGCATGGCATTCAGCCCAAAGTTGCTCACAGATGAGCAAGTTAGGCCAACACAGGATATAGACATTTGCTGTTAGGCCAGTGGTTTCTTGTTAGGCCAATTCAGCCTTTTTTTTTACAATTATAATGTATTATCTTTTATGAATATATCTGGTTGTATATATTGCTCATTTTCCATAAAAGAAACAAATGTATTTCAGTTTGTGTTTTATTTGAGTTTGATGCGTACAAATACTGTACTGTATATGATGATTCTTGAAAATGCACTTTTACCATAAAAGGCCAGCTCGACCAGTTGGTAGAGGCTCATAAAAACAAAACTGTGGGGTCAGTCAAAACATTTTTTTTTATTTGTGGCCCATTTGATAAAAAAAATGCAAACAAATAATTTTTCCATAGCTTTTTTCTTGGTCTGGCAGTTAAAGGGTTAAAGCCACATTATGCACAAAACATTAGGTTATTTGATGTGATATGTCACTGATGTATTTTTCAGAAAACAGATTTCTGAGATAGCCAAGGCAATTTGGGGTAATGGGTAACATTTATCTGTTCTTGTCATCAGGTGGAGCAGTCTGATGATCCAGACATAGAGGACATCGCGGTCGGACTTCTCATGATCAGTGCCAGGTCAACAGATACCACGCTCTTCTGCCCAGAGAGGATCGCTGTTGTCATTGAGGGTAACAGAGTTATCGAACTCCCCACACTGGCTGACGCATTCATCCTGCTTTTTGCACTGACCTTTGCCCTGCATCTGAGCTATCCAAAAGACTTGGCCAACACTTTTGACTTCACCCAGAAAGTGTTGATGGGCCTTGATGAGGGGAACTTGAAGAATTTGAAGCCCAGGGTGTTGAGCCTGAAAAATGACCTTTTGGCAGTGTAATACTACCAACGTGCAAAGTTGCACTTTAACAATCACACACACACACACACACACACACACACACACACACACACACACACACACACACACACACACACACACACACACACACACACACACACACACACACACACACACACACACACTAAAATAAACAACTTCTTTACCGAAGACTTGTGTTTACGGAAGACAGGCAAGATATCTTCCGGCTGTGATTGGTTGTTCGTAGTCACCTGGCAAGCTGTGCTCTCGGCTGAGTTCAAAAGTTAAAGTTCTTTAAACTAAAGATGCAGTCATAGTGTCCTGGTCACGCCTTGTGAAATTGGGGTGTCTTTATTGACAACAGTGGATTTGAGCAAGGGTACCGCCCCTATGCAAACTGCCAACATTATTTTTCTCAGAAAAAAACCACACACACACACACACTCTGTTCTCCTGTTTACATCCTGCTGCTTTACATCTGTGTTCTGTATTGCACTGTTTTTAAGGTATATATTTTATTTTAAAGAGTTATTTGCTATAATGTGTATATGTGTATATATATATATTGTTTCTTAATAAAACAGTGATTTGCATTTAAATTGTCAGTGTAAAAGTGCTTTTTAATGTTTACTCAAAATGTTAATTTAGGGATTTTGAGTTACAGTTATCTGAAAATATTTATGTAATCGGTTTCAAAAAATGTTTTAAGTACTCTACATTCAGTCAGTTTTGAGTACTAATCAATTGACGTTTTTAATTCATATCGCGTTTTATACAGCGAAAAGTTTTTTATTTAGAGATAATACAAATATTCAAGTTAAATATATTTGATTTTCATATGTACTGTGCTAACAAAATAGCTAGTTGAAAAGATATGAACATTTTTAAGTCAACAATACTTGATCTTTATATGTACAGTGTTAACACAAATTATTGGTTAAAAGAAACTTAATATATAATGTTTCTTTAACTTAAAAAACAATATGTTTGTGTGCCTTGAAAATTACTACTAAATAGAACTCAATTGATAAGATTATACTTTAACTTAAAACATTTCAGTTAAGGTATAAGTATTACTCAAAAATGTGTATGTAATCAGTTTCAAAGAAACTTTTGAGTTCTATTAACTTGTCAGGTTTTACAGTGTAGGTGGAGAGTTGGCCCAATAGCCGTAGTGCCACTTCTGTGACGACATAGAAGTGTTCAAATCTGGATCAGTCTGTATGAGATCCGTTGCAGCCCCTTTTTTAGAGATTTGGGTATGGAGGAAAATAGAGAGGGTTGTGTTTTCTGACACTTGGTGAGTTCCCTGGAACACCGGGGACACATATTCATGTATAAAAGACATACAAAAGTGCATGTTGCATGATAGGTCCCCTTTAATTAAGCAGCGTGGTAGTGAAACAAACAAAGGGTAGTTGGGGAGACAAAAGCAGATGTTGTCCCGCAGCTGGTACCGTGAAAAGAGGCCGAGCACACGTTGATTCTCCCGCTTGCATCTCTCCTTCGCTCCTCCTCTCTGGGGGCTGTGACGTAGGGGGCCTTTTTTTCTCCTACTCTCTTTCATGACTTTTTATTTAATGCATTATAACGGCTGTAATCGTTACTGTCGTAATACTGGAAGTGGTCATTATTTGACGGCTGAGATCGTTGGTACTGTAGCACAGGAAGTCGTCATTGTTGTCAACGTCTTTAAATACAGCTTTTCAAAATAAACTTTACTCAGAACTGTTTTCAGAATAAAGCTTACTATGTGTTTACGCTAAATTACATCATTGAATATTGATTTTAATTTCTTACAATCCCTCCTTACATACCTTTTAAGGTATGTAAATAATACTGAAATCAATGAGTTCTTCATCTGAACTTTGCATAGTACATAACTCATATCAAAAACATACAATCAGAAATGGAATGGTTCAATAACCTTCATAAAAAATTAGGACTGTCAAGTTAACGCGTTAATAACGCGTTAACGCAAAAAAAGATTAACGCCACAAATTATTTTAACGCGATTAACGCATGTGTATTTTTTGTCCTCGGCCGCCCCGTAGTTTCAGAGCGCATCGAGTTTAAAATACCATCTACAAGCTGATGCTGACAGCCCTGCTGATGCTGACAGCGCCGCTCCTGCCGCCCGCTTGTGGCAGACCACACTTCCACGCTCACCGGCAGGCCCGGACTGGCCATCGGGAGGACCGGGAGGGTCACCTTACGTGTTGTTGTTGTTGTTAGCATCTGGTGCTAGCTAGCTGCGCTAACGGATATAAGGAGCTGTTTCAATGAAAACAGAGGAGCGACATTTCGCCGACAACTGCGTCGACATTTCGCCGACAACTGCAGGTAGCCAGACAGTGGGACATTGTACGAAAAGTCAGCACACTCAGCACGGATAGTGCGCGCAACATGATTGCAGCGTCCAGGCAGCTCCCGTTCGAGCATATATGCCTTGAGCTGCACATAGCTCCAACACACACACACACACACACACACACACACACACACACACACACACACACACTGTTGGAGTAGAATACCTCTGCTACACACACACACACACACACACAGGCGAGGTAGAATGAGCACCATAACTACTGTTGTGTTTAGCCCCAAAAAATTCCTTCATATCTCAAATCTAGCAAGCAATATACAACATAAGCACAAAATACAATTTTCCTCAAGGCATTCTGAAATAAATAACTGCATACAAATACAATCTGAATATATTCATCAAGTTGGAAAAATGAATGTACTTTCACACCAAATGCTGGTACAGACAAGACAACCATAAATGCATTAAAACAAAAAACATCAGCTCCTCAAAAATGAAATCTACGAGCAATACCATAAAATAAGAGTTGTATGCCGGCTTTTCTGAAACTAATGGAGAGTAAGCTGAATATATTGTTCAGAATCAAAGTGCAACAATTAAAGTGCTTTCAGCACCATATAGTCCAACAAAATAAGTATAAAAGAAAGTCAGTGTTTTTCCTTTAGTTCAAGTATGAAGTCCAGCAAGCATAAAATAAGTGTTGTGGAATATATATAACAGAAATTACAGTGCTGTTGTGTCACTGTGGCACACACACAGATTACAAATGTGGGCCTAGTTAATCAAAACAACAAAAAGTGCTTATTGGCAAAGACCTGAATTAATGTTTGAGTGGAGGTTTAGCTTTCGAACCAGTGTTTGTACCTCATGAGAAGCAGCTTCTCAAACCTTTGGTCAGACAGCCTGTTCCTCTTTGGAGACAGTACCAGACTTCCCAGACTGAAGAGTCTCTCAACTGGTGCACTGGATGGGGTAGCTGCATTTTGCTTCAGACAAATTGCCTTTATTGTGGGACATGTTTTGAGAATCTCCATGCCTGTTTCGGCTGTTTTCAAGTAGGCCATTACCTCAGTTTCCACAGTGCTGAAGGTTTCATCGTCATCCTTAAAGCAAAAAAAGTCCTGCTCTTTGTCTTTGGAGGAGCCTGAGTCTGGTGGAGTTGTCAGAGACACAGGATTCCTGGCTGGTTGCTGCTCAGGGCCAGGGACAAACTTGTGACACTCTGCTGCCAGGATTCCCTTGACCATCTCTTTCTTCCTCTGGTCTCTCACCCACCGTAACTTAAACTTGGGAAGTGTGACGGCTGCCAGCATTGCATCGTTGCTTTCCAAGACGGATGCAAATCGTTTTTTGATAGCCTGTAAAACATACACACAGTGACACAGACATTAGAATAAGTGAGATTCCCTTTTATTTATTCATTTTATTTGTGTACATTTCCATGAAAGCTGCACACCACCAGGTGATTTTGAACTATAGTTATGAGTTATTAAATCATTTAAACTAAAACTTTATTTAACCAAAAAAAGTATTACTATTTATTTCTGTTGCACCCTGGAGTAGAGTTTATACATTTCAGTCAGTTTATCAATATGTTCAAGACTTATTGTGTCCCTTAAATAGAATGCATTGAAAACTACTTTTTGCACATTTCATCCATTTTCTTTGGCTATATTAGTGCTCTCTCTCAGCTAACAATATTAATGACATCTATTCTATAGTTAAAAAAAAGTATAAACTTCTCCTTTAGTAAACAATTATACCACGTGTGCTGTAATAAAAATGAGTGGTGTCCACTGATTAAATGCAGTCTTTCTGTACAGTGAAGAGGGAAAACCAGATATTACAAAAGTGTTGATGAATGTTTCTTACCTGAACTATGGCTTCAGGTAGGCCAGTTGCTACAGTCAGACTGTCTTTCATCTCCAGGGTCTTTGACATTAATGTTTCTAGAGTGGGCAGGAGGGTGCCAAAGTAACAGTTCTCCTCTCCTTGCAGGATGTCCAGAGCAACTGTGAGTGGCTTCATTATGGCACAATATTCCTTCAGAAAAGGAAGTTCCCTGTCGCTAATAGATTTTAGCTGTAAACGATCAGAGATGGCACTCAAGTCAGTCATAGGTATTTCAACAATTCTTGCCACAGCATCATAAAATGAATTCCATCGTGTAGTGCATGGCACAAGCAGCTTTTTGGTGACCACGTCGCTCACTATCTCTGAGGCCACTGTGGACCTGCTTGCCTTATTCCACAGTGCTGTGCACTTAGCTGTAGAGCTTCTGTAGATTCCTTTAGTCCCAGGATTTGAAAGGAGCCACTTCAGCACATCAGCGCATGAAATTAAGTTTAGTGTGTGAGATGTACATCTTTGGTGCGGAGGTAAAACAATCCCTTCCTCTGCGGCGGTGTTAAGCACGTCTGCAACGTCAGTGAAGATAACCTCTTCTTCATCATCATCATCGTTGTCAGAGAGCGATTCCGGTTGATACATGGCAAAGGCTTTCACAAAGTTAGAGCCGTTATCAGTAACCGTGGAGGTAACTTTTGTTGACACTCCATACAAAGAGTGAATGTGGTCAATCTCACTAGCAATAACATCGTACGTGTGCCTACCCTTTATCCTTTTACAGGCCAACGCAGCTTTCTGGCGTTGTAAAGTGGTGGGGTTTATCCAGTGAGATGTTATCCCGAGGAAGCTTCTGTTGTGGACAGACCAAATGTCTGCCGTGGTCGAGATGTACTCCAGCCCCTCAAATGTTTTTTTTAGCTCGCTTTCCATTTTTGTATATTCTTTCTCCAGGTAGTTTGAAAACGTTTTCTGTCCCATATGCCGTCCGGACATGGTATCATGCTTACTAGCTCCCTGAAAGCGGGTGACTCCACTGTAGAAATAGCCTGCATGTGTTGTAGCAAACACTGTTGGATGGTGGCTTACAGCCCCCCTCCGCTACGCGCCGTTCGTTAGATGAGGCTGGTTATATTTAATAAAGAAAGGGATTCAAAACACCGGAATAAAGGTTATAACAATAATCTGATTTTACTGGTAAGAAACAAAACACGTATACAAGTGTACAGAGTACTCCGGACTTTCAATTTCCACTGCTGTGCGATACAGGTATCGGGACCAGCCAGTCAGAAAACAGGAAGCATTTTACATGCAAAAACAACAGTATTCATATTCATATTTTGGGGCGGAGATGTGTTGACTTCTTCCTTCCCATTTTACTCCGAAGCGAATCAGAGAGTCCGTGGGGAGGAGCTGTGTGAGCTGCTCACTCCCCCAGGTGTTTTTACTGGTTGGATTCACTTCTGGTCGGGTCCAATACAGCGAATCAGAGTTCTGAGAAAAAGTATGTTTTCTTCTGAGCACAACGTGAGATTCGGAAGTTTACAAGGACAGAGTCAATCTTATCTCTGCACCGATATGCACTCCTTTACTTTCCCAAGGAATATTTCACACAAACTATTCTTTCCCAGACAACCAAACATTGTACACAGATATATTGATGCCCAGAAAGAACCTTGAAAAGAATATGTGTGTGTGCTGGTGGGAGGAGGTGTATGTGTGTGTAACAGGATCTCTGGGTCAGTGAGTTGTAAGTGAAAAGACAATATCTATATATGTGATTACTTAAAACAGTTCAAACAATACATGTTCACTAAAATACAATTCAAAATAATACATGTTTACTTCAATACAGTTTAGAACCATATCTGTTTACTTTACATGTGTTCTACAACATACTGTGCAATGGCTTTATCAACTTTTCCCTGGCAAGCAGTCCCTCGGTTAAAATCCAGCCGCTGTTGCTTAGGTGGAGGTGGAGTGGCGTCGGATGAGTCTGGGTCTGTGGTCTTAGCTACTAGCTTCGTCCCAGCATGTTGTTTCTGCAGATGTTTCAACAGATTTGAATTGCTGTTTTGGGCAGTCGATAGGATCTTTGACCCGCCAAGACACAACTTACATTTAACTAAAACGTTCTTTTCTTTGTGCTCGACGAAAGTGAAATAGTGAGAATATCTCCAGGCGGAGAAACTCGACTTGAGCTCCGCCGCCGCCGCCATGATAGTCTTGTTAGTAAACACAAACACGCCCATAGCGCGTCTCCGCATGTGACACAGGAAGTATCTAAGTACATTTACTCAAGTACTGTACTTAAGTACAGTTCTCATCTCTGTTCGCCTCGCTGTTGGCGCCGCTCACCAACGTCTGGGAACTGAGACTATATAAAAAAAATAACGGAGTAACGCACCATGTAGTAACGGTAACTGAGTTACTGAATTAAAAAAATAATGCGTTAGAGTACTAGTTACTGCCAAAAATAACGGCGTTACAGTAACGCGTTACTTTGTAATGCGTTAGTCCCAACACTGGTCATCAACTAGGGGCAAGTACAGACCTGGGCGGTGGACTTCCATGGACGCCGGACCCGGAAGTGCCCGACAACGAGAAGTCCTCGTCATCCTCCAGGAAACAGAGCCATCGCTGGAATAGCGAACGTGAATGGCACCGCCTCGGCCATATCCTGGTCCCCCAAACACTCGAAGCAGAGGTGGTGGGGATCGGCGCCCGCTATTAAGCCAGGGCACGAAGGACAGGCCCGGGCCTCTAGAAGTGGCGACTCCATGAAGGTATGATAACTCTTTCTTCTTCTTTCAAACGTTTTACTTTCTCTGCTTCAGTTTGTTGCTCGCTCCTTGAAGAGAAAAGGATGACAGTCAGGAGGCGTGGCCGCCTTATATACGGTGGGCTTGCGCACGCATTCAGGTAGGCCCGCCCCGAGGGGCCGGCTACGTTTATAGATATCTCAGTAGGTTAACGTTATATGGTTAACGGAGCGTCCACACAGCAGCGTTAACAAAATCTTGGAGGTGGGCGTATCTGAAGCTTGGGGATTTTTTGCGAGCAACGCGACCAACAACCAATCACATGAATCTCCCGCCCCCGACATACAAAGCAAAAAAGCCCGAAGTAAACTGGATATAAACTCCCTTAACAGGCGAAAACCTACCACTGTCTCTGCCACCTCCCTCCATGCCTGGCTCCTCCGGTTTGTATCCCGGTAGGTAAATAGGGACTGGTCATAAAGCACCGGGTGATTCCCTACCGCTAATTTCTCCTCCATTTTTTGGAATATGAGGAAATGACCTGCGGTATGTCTCTCCCAGCATACATGCGGTTTGATTGGCTAGCGCTTGAACTGTCAGATTTGCATAAATGGGATTTGATTGGCTGACGCTTCCACCTCAGCTTCAAAAGTTGAACATTGCTCAACTTTGAATCCTGAAAATCCTGAAAATCTCCGCTCTGCTGCCCACAATGCAGTTCGGCGAAAAGTGAGGCAAAGTGACGTCACCCCATTCAAAGTGAATGGCAGAAGCGTTCCAAGATTTTTTGAACGCTGCTGTGTGGACGCTCCGTAAGAGGTAGTACCCATAGAGTCCGGTAGAGGGCGGAGCCTGTGTAAGATATAACCTCTTTACCTTTCCTCCACACTGTTAGGAAATTGTATGAATGTTTTAATTCTAGTATCTGTTACACATTGTACAAACAGGTGCAGAACAGTGAAGCCCATGCACAAGAACAAAAAACTGCATTCCTTAAAAAATGAGTCTCCACAGATCCCTGTGTTAAAAGGTCCAACTTTACAACAGAAATAAACATGTTTACTAATGACCCTGAAACCTTGAAAATATACAGTCTGTGCTTTTTGTGCAAGTCTGTGGCCATGTGAAGTTTGTCTGTGCCTTTCATAAGTGGAGCCATGTTTGGAGCAGACAGCCTCAGAACCTTATTATGGATTAGGTGTGTTGTAGTTGAGAAAGATACATTTATTGATTTTTTAGAACCATGGTCATTCATACGGTCAAGCTTCACCTCAAGTAAAACACATTAACGAGATTATCATCACCTCGCAGGTTATTATATTTCTATTTAATATTGTTCTCTTTGTGCAGGTTCCCGTTGTGTTGTTCAATTTTTAGGTGATTTTAAAGAGCTCACACAGCAGGAGATTTTAGAGTAGCCCTCTTCCTGCTATTTTTGAATAATGTAAGTGCCTTGGCTCAGTGCTATCACGCAGATGACAACCTGCTTTGATATTGTGTGTGCAGCAGGACCATTCTTCATTTAACTTTCCTGTCAAAGATAAGGCACGCTCAGTGGGCTCAGAGACACCGGCATCAAATGATTAATTAAGAAACACTTCTTTCAGAGGCCGGCATTTCAATTACAGTGTTTGCAAACTTTAACTGCTCAGTGAGGTTCATTCGGTCCACATACTGCATCCATTCCAATGTACTGCATCAGCACATGCAGTGCATTGGAATGGATGAGGTGACGATAAACATTGTTCTCCTGTCATTTTGGGGACTTCACTCTGATGAAAGCTTCAAATGCACCAGGCAGGTTTTCCTCAAAAACATGCACGTCCAAACCAAACAGGGCCGATACTGCTGAAGGTGAGCACCAGAGGTGGAAGAAGCAGTGGCGGCCGGCCCATAGGGGCGACGCCCCACGTCTTCCCACATTCTAGATTGTCATTAACAAATATTTAAATTTTTAAATTACATTTTCTTTTTTTTTAATGAAGGTACATATGTGAACTGCTCTATCGAAATCAGTCGCATTGACCCGAAGACACATTTTGAGTTGTATACACTGTTGGAAAGAGGAGATTCCTAGCTTTCTAATGATATCAGGATTGTTTTTGTACTCCAAATATTAAAGGTGGGGTAGGTAAGTTTGAGAAACCGGCTCGAGATACACTTTTTGTTATATTCCATGGAATGCTCTTAACATCCCGATAGCAATGAATATCTTAAGTGCTTTGACAAAAAATCCATAAAAAAATGTCATCTGTGGAAGCCGTAGTACTGTAAAAAGCACGACCAATCATTTTAGCCGGCCCAGCTAAAATAACTGGATGCAGGGGCGGACTGGCCATCTGTAGAATCTGGAGAACCACAGAACGGCCGGTCGTCAAGGGCCGTTGACGGCCGGCCGGCCCTTTATATATTTTTTATTTAACGTCATCTTTTAAGTTGCGCTGACGGCCGACAGCGGCCGCTAATGCAGTTGTGTGGTTCTTATCTGTCAAATAATCACACACGAAGAAGAAAAAAGACCAGCCACACGAAGAGAAGGGATTAGACGCCGAGACAGGGAGAATGAAAAACATAGATACAAATCAAAGAAAACGGTGGGGGCGAGAAGGCAAGAGGAAAAATGTCACTCGCAGGTGAAGCATATAAATGTCGCAAATTGATAGACCTTTTTGGCAGCAGCGCTGCCACAAGCACTATCATCAGCAGCTTAGAACAAGTGCAAGATGATGAAGAGAATGATGAGGGCGCGAGTTCAGATATACAGCCAGCCTCCTGCGTTCATGATGAGGGACAGAGTTGAGCTGGTGGAAGAACCAGCTCAACTGGCACATACAAGAGCAGGGCAAGAGCAAGAGGTGGGTGAGAATTATCCCTTGAACTGCATAAATGCAGCCTAATAAACAGCTGATTTCCAATAACTAATAACAAATAGTACTGTATGTTTGTGTGTTTACTGTTTTACGATGTCCCATGTGTTTAAGACATCTGAGGAGTGTCCGCCCTCTTTAGGTGAGAATTATCCCTTAAACCAGGCGGCGCGTGCACAAACTTATCTCGTGCCCTCATGTGTGTTGGAGGAGGGGCTCTGTAAGGAAGTGGCAGATTTTTTCCGGCTGTGTATTTTCAAATTCTAGCGCACTCGAGCTGGTTTCTCCAAAATGACCTACCCCACCTTTAAGCAAAAATATGTCACATTATATACAGATGGAGCCTCTTATTTTGGACCCCAGCATACAGCTTCCTGCCGACTGCCAGCCAGTTGCCAGCCAGTTGCCTGCCAAAGACCAGTATTCAGGAATGTTAGGCCCTCCCACTATTCTCCAATTTCAGGGTTTAACCAGGAGATGGCGCTATATATTAAATAACTAAGACTTAGTTTTTCACAATAGAAAATGCAGATATTATATAAAAAACTAAAGTTAAAATCTTGTTTTTAATGCCCCAAGAGCAATAACATCTTGTCACAAGCTTTTTGGAAGAAAAAGACTGACTCAAGAGACCTGTAGTTGACTAATTACAGGCCTCAATAAAGTTCTGCCATTGGTTGTGAAAAACAACGGTGGACATAGTGGAAAGTGAAATTGACATTGTCGAATTTAATAAAAATACAAAATAATGTATCTGTGTACGTGTTTTACTATGTGATCTGCACTTATCAAACATCTAATTAAGGCGAGACACCCCAGGTGAATAGGGTATTTTTAACTTAAAGATATCAGCTAAATATTTCTCCAGTTAATTACTTACAATAAGGCAATTGTTTTTTGTATTACAAGTTTTCTGAAATAGCATGTTTAAATATCCAAATGAACCATTACCTCATGAAATATGCGCATATTTTAACACATTTCAGGAACCGAAATCTGAACTTTGGATAAAGCCAGGATCAAAATTATTGTTTCATTTTGTAGTCATATTAGTATCTAAGGCTTTTACAGAAGGGATTTTGGATATCTCTTTGTATCACTCCATAAATCAGAAAATACTGTCAACAGCCCTAAAATATCAATTTTCACCATGTTTTTAGGTATAAAATGTTATATAATTCAGGCTATGAATTATATATGACCAAACCCTTCTGTAAAAGCCTTCATAATATTGATAGGAATATAACTGGAAGGTTTGGTGTATGTAACTGCTGAGTGATTCTACAATTTAGGGTACATTCCATGTCCATTGATGTCCATTGATGATAATTATAATTATTCTAACTATTTTCTTCAAAAATATCATATTTTGCCTATTATTGGAAAGCATGTTATAATATCACACAAACATTATGTGCATCCTATGCTTTATTTAGCTTGAAATGTGTCATGATGTTCTTAAATTGTCAGTTTTTGCTATGTCTGTTTTTCAGTTGAGGGTGTCTTGGATTCAAAATAATGAATAAAAACCATTAAAGTAAATTTAAAAAATGATTCATTTATTTCAAAAGTCTAAATACTAAAGAATAATAACATATTTTTAATTGATTTCCCCCTTTAAATAATTTAAATATCTTAATATATGAATGTCCGCAAAAGTTCTGTCAACTATGTTACTAACAGAACTTCCCCCTTTAACTCAAAAATTGTTTGTCCCAATACCATGTCACCAGCATCACATGATGCCATGTTCCTCTTTGGCAGACATTTTGAACACACTGTGGTGATTGTCCTCTACATTTTTACAATATTTTATGTATAATAGCACATGGTCAATTAATATACTCATTGACAATCAACAATGTTACGTACATTGTTATGGTTTACAATTGTTTAATGATTTTAATTCAATTATATGTGCAAATGTGATGTTAACCTGTTCAAGAAAATGACATGTGGTCATCCAGGCAAGGCCTACCATTGAAATGATGGGTCAAAATAGGGAAATTGTCAACTAGGTTACCTGTCAACTGAGTTACCCAGTACTGTAATAACTGTAGTAACTTAGTTGACAGGTAACCTAGTTGACAATTTGTACGACATGTAGACGTCATTACACATCATTATCAATGGAATTTTGCACTTCTGCCTTGAAATTAACATAGTGCTGATGGTTAATAATGTGTCCAGTCAACTATGTTATTTGCGTCAAATGTTTGACTTTCATTGTCAACTATGTTGCACCTCATTTTTTCAAATTTAAAATATCTAAAATAGTGCTTCTGATATCCTTTATAGTATAATGTATATCTACACAGGTTGGAGTTTTACATGACATCTCTTAAAACTATCAAAATGACCTGTATGGTAGTTTTATAATACAAAATATCCCTAAACTTAATGACAGTGCTGAACATATCACATGAAAAAACAAAACTTTAATACAATTATTTTTTAAACTTTAAAAAATCTTTGGATATATGGTAGAATAGACTCAAGAGCCTTTCAAATTTGATTTTACTTGAAGTGCAGGACTTAATCAAATGATTGTAATGACATCAAGTTTGTCCGTAACATAGTTGACAAACTGAGTAGTGAAAACATCCTTTCCCTTAAAATAAAAAAATATATAAAAATGTTTAAGCTTTGCAACTAGTGGATATGTTACACTGAGGAATATACTAACTTGAACCACTGATTGTTCTATCTATACATTTTATTTGGCATTAGTAAATAATTATGCACATTTACAGATATTTTACATGATATGAGTGATAACACGTGTTATAAGGGCTATTTCGCACAATAGGTGTGCCTTGAGATTTTTACTTGTCCTTTGGTGTGCCTTGGGCACAAAAAGTTTGGGAACCACTGCTGTAGAGAAATGTAAACGTTCACCATCCCCCACCCGCCTACTGTATGTTGCTTTTTGACATGTAAATGGGTAACTACCCCCCTCTGAGTGAATACCTGTTGTACCTGTCCGGGGCTAAGCCCATAGGACGATGCTCTGATGTCATCACCCTCGCACATTGGTCATATGTTTACAAAAAACGATGTTAACACTTTCTCGTTCTTAATATATGCTATATTTAGGGTCGATATGTGTTGAATTTACTTTAAAATAGCAGATCACTGTTCTGATCATTTGTGATTCACTTCTCCGCGGCTCCTCCGTGCAGAGAGACCCCCCCCCGTTGACAATTCACGAGCGTCTAACTCTCTCCCCCCTGTGAAGAGATATCACAGGGGGGGGTTGGGACACACACATTCCGATGGCCAATTCGTTTTAAACAAAGAGTGGGGTGGGGACTGGTGAACGGTATGGTCAATGTTTGTAAACACTGTGACATTTTGACTTTATTTGATCATTTCAGTTAAAAACTAACGTTCATATTTCATATTACTGTTTTGCCTGGCTGGACCTGTAATTTACAGAAAAGGAGTGCACGCTACTAAAGAGACACGCTACCATGGAAACCAAACAATGGTGTTGCTGTATTGAAGTCCGAGTGGAAACAGTCATATTTGGAGCGTTATGTTAGAATGAAACAGCGAGGTCGTGACTCACAAAAAAAAAGTGTTACTTCACTAACTGTAAGCTTGTCACTCAGAGTAACCTACAGTTAACTTAACTGTTGGAAAAGAAAGATCAGAGTTAGGAGTGTGAACACACAGCTGAGAGCTGCCGTTTCATTCTGACTGTTTAAAAAACGGTAACAACGGACTATTTTTCTTAGCGGATGCATGTAAATTTAAATGAATACATAGAACTATGTTTTAAATCAATAAAAATATTTTCTAAATCCATAAAAGCATTTTAATTAATATTGGGAGTCATGTCGTTACTTTGTTGAGAATGTGGCCATGTAATAAGCGGGATAATTTGCAGCGACTTGGTCATTATGGGGGAAAATAACACCCAGGGATCAAGGGACCCAGGGATCCCTCCGCGTCGCGGAGGGATCAGTAATTTTTAGTGAATTACTGAGTTTAGGCACGTTAATAACATTTTAATGAAGTTGAATACAGTATATTCATATTTGTCAGTGATTTCATGTCAATTCGGCGAACATAAACGATTAAATTAGGATTAAAAATCGAGAGCCGGCTGCTGTTCGTTACGGTAACCCAACTAGGACACTTGACACAGTGGCTTTTGGCAAAGCACACAAAGAAAACAAAAAAAACCGAGAGAGATGAATTATTGTTATTACAACGTGACTTCACTATTATTTAACAACTATTTTTATTGGGTTCTTTTATTTGGGGTTAAGTACATTGTCAGAATAAGTGAGAAATGGATTTAACTTCTGTTAGACAGCTATCATACTGAATAAATATTTATGCAAAAATGTATGGCATTAATAATGTATATCTAATTACATTTAAAAATGTATGGCATTAATAATGTATATCTAATTACATTAACTGTGAATGTCTTTCATTTTATTTAAAATGAAATAAAATTACATAAAACATTTTCCATAAAAAAGTTGATTCAAGAACAAATCAGTACTTTTCTTATATGACTATTATTGCTAAATTTGAAAGGTCTTTACCAGCTTTGGAATTATATATATATATATATATAGCACCTTCTGCCATCCCATCTCTACTGACATATGGATCTTAACAAAGATCCGCTATACATTAGTACCAGATATACTGTACACGGACATTTTAGTGAACCAGACCAGCTGTTTCCGCCGGGTCTTCGCTTCCCGGGCATCACGTTGTTTACAAGTGTGTTCAGATGCTAAATGACAAGTGCAAGTGACAATTGTTGTCGTCTTCTCTGTGAACGTTTTTTTCTCCGTTATTTTGCCATTTTCAGATTTAAATTTCGAGCGGAAAGCTAACCAGGAAGTAATAATTACTTAAGCGGAGAACGGAGAAAGTAAACGTTACAGCAGGCATAACAACAGCCGGTGTTTATTTTATTATAATATTCAAGAACAAATCAGTACTTTTCTTATATGACTATTATTGCTAAATTTGAAAGGTCTTTACCAGCTTTGGAATTATATATATATATATATAGCACCTTCTGCCATCCCATCTCTATATATAATATCTATCCGTGACATATGGATCTTAACAAAGATCCGCTATACATTAGTACCAGATATACTGTACACGGACATTTTAGTGAACCAGACCAGCTGTTTCCGCCGGGTCTTCGCTTCCCGGGCATCACGTTGTTTACAAGTGTGTTCAGATCGTTCAGATGCTAAATAAAAGTTTAGCTTGTACTTTTGATACCCCGCCTCTCGGCACCACAACATCCAGTTTACTGTATTTCACATGAGCGATGTCGAACATTGAAAAGTCCTTATAAAATCTCTGTTATTAGATCAGTACTTTTCTTATATGACTATTATTGACTTGAACACTGAGAATGTATTTATTAACTTCAGACATTTGAAATATTTGAAATCAGATGAAAACAAACTGTAACGGACCCTGCCGTGTTATCTATGATTACTATGCCTTACTGTACATTCATAATTTCAGCCGGAGGTAGGTGGTAGGCGTTGCGGAGGAGCAGATTGCGAGTGAGGTGCCTGTTCTAAACGAACTATTCCAGCTGTTATAAAGCATTAAATAAAAAGTAAGCAAGGAATACAGAATGTTTCGTTACGTAACTTTGTTGAGAATGTGGCCATGTACATGTAATACATGGGATCATTTGCAGCGACTTGGTCATTGTGGGGAAAAATAACACCCATCCTGATCGTTTCAATGAAGTTGAATACAGAATATTCATATTTGTCAGTGATTTCATGTCAATTCGGTGAACATAAACATCAATGATGATGATTAAATTAGGATTAAAAATCGGGAGAGCCGGCTCGTTCGTTTTTTCCGACTAAACAACATCTATTATTTAGAAGTTGATTTCACATGACTCCAGTGTGGAACCCCACTGCACCCCCTGGTGGATCAATGATCCATTGCAGCTGGCTTCACAATAATTAAATGTATTTATCATGGGGGCGGTATCAAGTCTGACTGGGGGCCGGCCGGCCATCACGGAACGTGCATGAACCGATCACGACCCTCGCACTTTAAACTGTCCAAAATAAGACGCTTCATCTGTAATGACTGTCACCGAGTCATCATTTTGAGAAAAAGGCCTTCAAAGTTTCCTCTTCTCTGGAATCCATCAATCTGATTGATTATTAGCGGAGAAAATGATGTAAACATGTCACATTGTGTGCTGTCTTGATGATGTAAACATGTCACATTGTGTGCTGTCTTGGCTGGGTAACGTTAGTTATAAAAGAAATTACAATAATTTATATTGAACAAGAATTATTTTCTTTCTGCAAGTTTAGGAATAAATAATGTGTTGTGTATTACAGCACATTTTAAACACTCAAAATGTCTTTAATTATGTTTATTTTAGCCGGAAGCAACAAGAAGCACAACCACTTCAAGAAGAGCGGAAGATGAACCTCAGCCTAATGTTGTGAGTATTCTGAATGTGGCCAAGACCAGAGAGATGGTCATTGATTGCAGGAGGGTGAGGACGTCTCCTCTACCCCTGTGCATTCTGGGAGAGGATGTGGCTGTTGTGGAGGACTACAAATACCTGGGAGTGCACTTAGACAATGGGCTGAACTGGAGGATCAACACTGACGCTGTGCACAAGAAGGGGATAAGCAGACTCTATTTTCTGAGGAAGCTGAGATCCTTCCACGTATGCAGCAAGATGCTGGAGATCTTCTACCAGTCTGTGATGGCTAGTGCACTCTTCTTTGCTGCGGTCTGCTGGGGGGGGCAGCATCAGAGCCGGTGACACCAGCAGGATCAATAAACTGATCAGGAAAGCTGGGTCAGTCATCGGCATCAAGCTGGACCCCTTTGAAGCTGTGGTGGAGAGGAGGACACTGAACAGGCTGTTGTCCATCATGGATAACCCCACCCATCCTCTCCACCTGCAGCTGGACAGTCAACGGAGCTCCTTCTCCAACAGACTGCTGCAGCTCCGCAGTGGGCAGGAAAACATTTCTGCCCACTGTCCTGTGATGTCTGCCGTGCCAGCCTGGTGACGGACGCTGCATCTGCCAGTAAGGACAAGAGCTACCACCTGCTGACTTTAAGAAAACAATGGAGGCCTGGTGATTCCGTCTGAAGGCACAGTGAGTGTTGTCAGGGCAGCAGAGTGGGTAATTCGCCAGGCATCAGCAGATGCCAGACGATCACAGCCCATCAAACTGCTAGAGGTCCTCTACATTGTGCGGAAGAGGATAGGTCCAGAGGATGTGTTTTTGCTCTGGGAGCACATTGTCGACACACAGTATGGCATTGACAGTCACCACCATACGCTGTTGACATTAGTTGTGTCCCTGTTTTTTAAGCTAAGGCTGCATCACATTGCAAAAACAACTACTCTGAGCTTACAGAGTGGCAGCATGAGACAGAAGCTCACAAAAACAGTCCTTTTCAAAGGGCATTAGCTCCAACTGTGTGTGCACATGTGTTACGTGCCGTAGTGGGTGCTTGTGTGTCTCCTTCTCTTTCCCCCTGATGTTTCTTCTTCTTCTTTGTTTAATGGTGAATCGCTACCACTCGGAGCATATATCGCCACCTACTATGTATTTATTAAATCTTCATGTTCCATGATGGGCCTCACCACCTTCAGTCACAGGTACTGGCTCCTCTATTGTCCTTACACTCTCTGTCTCTCACCCTAAAACCAGACCCTTTCTTTTTAGACTAAAATGTCGGGTATCTCTAGGGTCCGTTTGGTGTTGTTGTCTCATAACCCGTTTAAACCATGCCATTCAGCCAAATATATTACAACCTTCTCCAATAAATAAGTGTGTTATAACTTAAGCAGTTGGGCCTACCACGCTCGGCCAAAGAAAGACTTGGCAGCATCTCAGCTTCAAATAGGCCTGTAGTTAAAAACTTTGGTCAGCTGTTCGACCCACTTGTTGTCTATGATTTATTGTGTTTTGCACTTTAACCACATTAGGAAAATCGCCCAAAGAAGGACCTAATTATAATTTCTGTCATAGCAAAGTTGATGCCTGTTAAACATATGTCATTAATGTTACTTTAATGAACCTTTTCTGTTGCTTCAGCATATGAAACTTTGTATCTCTCTACCTCCTTTGCCTTTTTCTGCACTTCGCAGCCCTGATACGCAGCACTATGTTCCCCACATATGTTTATGTTTGCTCAGTCTGTCTAATAAACCCATAAAATGGTTGTGAAAGAATACCAAAGCTGAGGCTGGACGATGATTGATTGTTGGTGTGCCATGTGTCACCGTGTGTCTTATTGGTTTTGTGTTATACTGTATTTTATTGTGTGCAGCTGGTCCTTATCTCCAAGACACATTTAAAACAAAATAACCTTGAACCTTGAAGCCCCATCTCTCCCCACCTGCCCCTGCTTCCTACATCCCCTCCACACCACACCAAGTTGTTCTTCTTAATAATAATACATTTATTTTGGGGGGCCACCTTTCATAACACCCAAGGACACCTTACAGGGCATAGGGGCAATATAGGGAACAATTAAAACAGTGGATTTAGTGAGATATCAGCCGGGGTAAGACAAGACAAACAACAGTAAATGGACTACAAAAGGACACAGGGTACAGTTTATATTATTCTTGGGCTTTTTTCGACTACAAGAACTCAGCGCACCGTGCTGTGAAGTGGTAACATATTTCAAAGGTTCTGGATTTGTTTACAGATCTAGAAACTAAATACAAAACTAGGACGATATGAAGATCTCATGTCAAAAATAATTGTGATAAATGAGACAGAACTGGCCTGTCTGTGAGCTCATTTTATGTTGGTTTGGTTCTTCTGATAAAGGTGTGAATATCTAAATAATATACCACCATATGCTATTGTCATTAGTTGTGTCCCTGTTCTTCAAGCTAAGGCATTGCTAAATTAACAACTCTTGGCTTACAGAGTGGTAACATGAGACCGATTTTTATATATAAAATATAAATATATTTAAATTTTATAATTTATTTTAAATATTAACAATATAAATATAAATGGAAATATATACACCGGCAAATATTTAATATAAATACCTTGTGTGTGTGTGTATAGCTATTGCTTTATCTGCTTAATGTTATTTTCATATGAAAGTCCAAGATTATAAGTATGCAGTATCATAACTACATCTTTGATGTTTATAAAAAACCAAACCGTTTGAAAATTGGTTGAAAATTGAGCAAGCTATGGTTATTTAAATAGTAAACCATAATGTTATGAATGAGAGCACTGCCTGTAGCAAGATGGCGGCCATGTGGCAACGTCGGTCTCCATTGGCCAGCAGCGCGGGTGAGTCATCTAGTCTTTATATATATCTATATGTAGCCTGCCCTCCTTCCCGATGGGGCGTACACCTCCCTCTCGATGGGGGCGTACCCCTCGCTCTCGGTGGGGGCTGCATTGAGCAAAATCCCCAGATACCCCACCTGCTGGTGAGGTATGGGACTTCTCTTCTTCCAATTGACCGCAAACCCCCAACTTGGTTAGGTGTAAGATCAATTGGGCTGTGTGTAACATCTGCCCATTCCCTGGACCTGGCCATGACTATGAGGTCGTTGAGATAAAATAAAACCCTCATGCCTTGGTCGCGAAGCGGCTGAAGCGCTGTGGTCACACATTTGCTGAACGTGCGTGGGGACAGGGAGTAGCCGAACGGTAGTCTGTACTCGTAGGCTATCCCCTGGAAGGCAAAACGCAAATACTTCCTTTGTTTTGTCTTTCTAGCAATTTCGACATGAAAGTAAGCGCCCCTCAGGTCGATGGTTTGTGAACCAATCGCCCGGCTGTACCAGTTCCAGTAACTGTAGGAATCCCAACCATTTCGTCCTGTAACAGGCTGTGATGGATCCCGCCCTTGCTGCCTGGATAGTCTATAACTTTGTCAGACAGTGCACCCCTTCTCAGCCTGTCCCTCTCAGGCCAAGCCTGGAGAGGTTGGCCCAGAGTGGGTAACGCCCCTAATTAGGGATGCCAGAAACTGACCATGATCAAATTCGAAAATCGGACAGCCCTGGCGAATATTAATCGATTATTCGCCACCCCTCCCCCCTCCCCCCCGCGGGAGAGAAAAACACTATCATATTGGTGATTAGTGCAGTTATGTCACCTGCACGCCTGTCATCACAACGACGTGGCCTTGAAGTGAAGTTAGTAATGGCCGGCTGTGCTGCGTCTTTCTCTGTAGGCACTTCTTTGGCATGCTTCGCACTCAAATGCGAACGCATTGTTGATGTTGAGCTGTGGTAGACCAAAGTCTTTTCGCAGAGCTTGCATTTTACTTAATTTGCACTTATCAGTTCGAAGTAGTTCCACGAGGAACTCTTCTTTGAACGTGCCGCTTTGTTCATCTTTAGTTGTGTTGTTCTCACTGTTCTGTATATCGCCAATAAATCAATCGCACGTGTGACGGAGAGAGGAGGGGAGGGGAGGGGAGGGGGGTCGGTGTGTAGCAGGCTGCAGCAGGCAGCAGCAGTCTGCACTCTGCGCAGCCTGCTGCTGGCTTCCTCCAAGTTTACAGTAAAACAAACTGGCCATTTACAATTATTAATACTATTACTATTATTAGCATTAGTCTATATTTTGGTTGAAACTAAGCCAGGAAAAAAAAGAAAAACATAAATAATAATAAAAATATATATAAATAAAATCGAATTTTAAAAATAATTTTCGATTATGGAGACTGTAACGAATATTCGAAAAATCGAATAATCGCTGGCATCCCTACCTCTAATGCACCCGCTTCCTGAGACAGCGCCCCCGGAACTGAGGAACTGTCCAGGGCTGGCCCACCATCATCTGTGTCACTTCTGTGTACCACGGCACCGAGCCAACCTGGTCTCACCAGAATGCGTGACTCCACCACGACTCCTTAACACCGCATTGCGTGGTGGAGTCACGAACTTTGCTACATTTACGTGTCTGCACCACGCAAACAACCCCAATGTAAAGTGAATGAGGCTCCTTTGTCGTGGTGCACACACGCATTTCTACAACGTCCAGCAGTGAGCTTTTATTCTATAAAACGTTTTTAAAATCTACTGTATAGCTTGTAGTAACTCACAGGAGGCTTCTTTTATTTTATTTGTATTCATAATAATTTTTATTTTTCGTCAGAATGTATTATGGTGCATTATTCACCAATGTTTGTTCTCAAAAAACAGTGCATTGTGTGTAATACAACTGTGATTTTTATTAAATTAGTTCGTTTTTAAGGAAGGCCAGAGCTTCAGCTGTGTCAAAGAGATTGTTCCCTTTAGTTAACGTTATTTAAAAGATAATTATATTCCTATTTGATTAAGTCCCCTTTATTGTATTACGGACCCAAAGAGCTGAGCGTCCATTCCCATTGGATAACAGAGCATTTGACACCCGGAAGTAAGTATTCTCCTTACTGTCCATTGATTTTATTTATAGTGATATCTGCACTACTCATCAACTCAAAAACACCAGATTATCCTTGTTAATTACACAACATTAATTGGTTTAAATTGTGTACAATGCTTTTGTATTTTCCCCTTTCGATTCGGAGAAACAAATATTTGTTCGTAGTGTGTGGATGGCAGAAGGCACTACACTACCCAGAATCCTCAGCTATGGGACTACACCATGTGCTTAGAACGTGTCCTACCCCCCCTTAGGTCACAGGCTCCTCCAACAGTGCAACACAATAAAACAGATAGGCTACACAGAACAAATAGTGCAAGTAAATACAAAAAGAAAAATAGTAAAATAGTAAAAAGTGAAATAGTGCAATACGAGTCTATATACAAGTGATTGGAATATGATATATTAGATAAATAATTTCTAAGTAGCAGCCAGATGAATGTTATGGATGTTGTTTCTAAGTTCAGGTGTTTAATAGTCTTATGGCCTGTGGGATGAAACTGTCCCTGAGTCTGGTGGTTTTAGTCCGGATGCTGCGGTACCGCCTGCCAGACGGCAGCAGACAGAACAGTTTGTGGGGTGATGGGGGTCTTTTATAATCCTGAGGGCTTTCTTTAAGGTTAACCTGGTATTTTTACTCCACTACATTTATTTTAGTTACTTTACAGATTTGGATTAATGATGTGAAATATAAACAACCCTTAAATCAGACTTTAGTTACACCTGAGTAAAATTCAGTGAATTCAGCCAACAATCAGGCGAGATATTTGGTAGTGGGTGCTTGAGAAGACTAAATATGTATCTGCAGATCCCTAAAGCATATTCATTACTCGTTATTCTCTACTAATAGTTAATTAAAAACTGTATATAATGGCTATTTTGCACATCCCTTTCAAGATTTTCTAAGGTTTATTGACATATCATATACACAACTACGGTGTAGTTATGCAATGAATGAAACACTTGGGTCACAGGTTCATCAACAGTGCATCACAAGACATCTATCGATATCTGTGTACCTCCACCATTAAACATATTCTGCACATTTCTTATACTATCTACATACATCTTATAAGAGTATAATTAATATGTATAATATCAGTTAAAATAAGTGCTTCAACATAGTTAACATTGAAGGAAAGTTGATTGTCAAGTTCCAAAACAAACCATGCAATATATTAGACGTTAAGTACTTTGTCAGGCTTAATATCTGTAGATACCCCCAAAGCTTTTTTCTTATTTAAAACAAGACCTTAACCTAAAGTATTCTTTCATGTTTAAATAAAGCCTTATTAGTTTGTCTGTTTTGCACATCCTCCTATCAGGCACTAAACTGTTTTATTGTAGAGATCACTTACAGTATCTTCTTGATATTTTCTATTCTATATTATTTATATCATTGACCTTCCACTTTCCCACTATATTAAGAGTATGTACTCTTAATATTTAAATGTTTTCATCAAATATAACACATTCAAAAGTGCTTTACAAAAATGAAAGACATTAAGAAAAAGGCATTTTAAAACAGTCAATAAAAAGCAACCCAATCTACCTGCATTGCATTACTCTAAACGTGTAATAACGTGCTTTAACCAGTAGGAGGTGCGGGTTAAAAAGCTGTCAAGTTTACAGTGTTAACAAAATAAAATATACTGCTGTTTCTGGTTTAGTTTACGACGGATATATTCTGTTATTGTTTTGATATTTGTAACACAAAAGCGATGTAAAAAACCCACAGCAACACAGAAAAGATGGTCTTAACATGACCCAGCGGTCTAGTAGTTAATAAAAAACAATAATATCAAAACAAATTATTACTACTAACTTTATTGTGAAATTAAAATAGAACGGTAAAAGAATAGTTTCCGGTCCATTCTGAGGCCCGGGTTGCATTCGAATAGTCCATTTAGCTTAGGAACCTTCCTAACGGAGTGAAATGACCCGGAAGTCCCTCAGTGGCAGCCATGATAAGTGCCGTTCGAATTCTCTAAATTAAAAGGAAAGGAGGTTTCAAACTTCCTTTATAACCTCCTTTAGCCTAGGAACCACTGGACCTCCCTAACCGAAAGGAGAGGAGAAAATGCTGCCCCACAATGCCTTGCAGCCGCAGCATTTGCCGTCACACAACAGTCGGCCGTTCACGGAAACAACCGATTATGAACGAGAAATGATATCATGAAAGTTACGGTGCTTATTAAGCATTTTAAAACGTATGTGGTAAGTTGCCAAAGTGCTTTGTTTTGAACGTTCATCAGTATTATAATCAAAAAGAGAAATATGAACGTTAGTTTTTACTGAAATGATCAAATAAAGTCAACATTTCACAGTCTTTACTGAGCTGTGTGGGGTTTGTTCAACTTTTAAAAGATGTTTGAATGGTGATATACACAGTGATAGATGTTAAGGACTAACGTTTATAATAAATACATTTGTATTGATTTTAAGATCTTTTCATACAATCATATGTATTGGGATCATTTGTATTAATGTGGACCGGAGGGAGAGGGTGACGAGCATAAGTTTCACTTTCCTTTTTTATTTCAATTTCAACTTTGGTCATGAAGAATATGTTTCTCTGTTGTCCCCGTTCATAAAGCATAAAACAACAGCATCAGAGCACGGTGCAGAGTCTCTAGATGAGTTTACAGTAGTCCCTCGTTCTTATTAAACATCCATGTTGTAGTCCGCTGTATAGAAAACTGTAGTTTCCATAGTTTCCCCACAGCAGCAGGCGCACATTTATGACCTCCGCTGGCGCATCATAAACACGTCGGATAGTGAAAGTGCAGTCGGATTCTCTAAAGTGCCGCAGTCTCTTCTCCTAAATCCTTTTGAATTCTCCTATCCACTATCCCTTAACCCCATGACGTTTCACTCCGAGGTCAAGGAATAGACGATAGGGTTAGAACTTAGGAGCTGTTTTTTTGGAGTATTCGAACGCAACCCCGGTCTCTGTAGATAAATAAAGAACTACGACAGATGTGTAATGTTTAATGCAGCCAAACCATTTATTACAATGCATTCATGTGATGACTTTCAAAGAGTAAAGCAAGCACTGCTGAATAAAGTATGATTTGATCTTTGACGAAACGTTTTTTTCATTGGAATGCAGTTGGAGGTCAACCAATCACAGAGCTTGAGGCAAAGCGGAACAATAGCTGAGGATTCTGGGTAGTGTAGTGTCTTCTACCATCCACACACTCCGAAAACATATTTGTTTCTCCGAATCGAAAGGGGAAAATACAAAAGCATTGTACACAATTTAAACCAATCAATGTTGTGTAATTAACAAGGATAATCTGGTGTTTTTGAGTTGATGAGTAGTGCAGATATCACTGTAAATAAAATCAATGGACAGTAAGGAGAATACTTACTTCCGGGTGTAAAATGCTCTGTTATCCAATGGGAATGGACGCTCACATTGCTCTCTGTGTCCGTAATACAATAAAGGGTACTTAATCAAATAGGAATATAATTATCTTTTAAATAACGTTAACTAAAGGGAACAATCTCTTTGACACAGCTGAAGCTCTGGCCTTCCTTAAAAACGAACTAATTTAATAAAAATCACAGTTGTATTACACACAATGCACTGTTTTTTGAGAACAAAAATTGGTAAATAATGCACCATAATACATTCTGACGAAAAATAAAAATTATTATGAATACAAATAAAATAAAAGAAGCCTCCTGTGAGTTACTACAAGCTATAAAGTAGATTTTAAAAACGTTTTATAGAATAAAAGCTCACTGCTGGACGTTGTAGAAATGCGTGTGTGCACCACGACAAAGGAGCCTCATTCACTTTACATTGGCGTTGTTTGCGTGGTGCAGACACGTAAATGTAACAAAGTTCGTGACTCCACCACGCAATGCAGTGTTAAGGAGTCGTGGTGGAGTCACGCATTCTGGTGAGATCAGGTTGCACCGAGCGGTGACCTGGGGCTACAAGAATGACCGACAACTGTTCTCGTCTCACCTCCAGGAGTGGGGCATGAGACGCAGCGGTGGAAAGGCGTAGAGCATGCAAATAGGATAGAATAGAGCCCAATTTACCGGACAGAGGCTCTAGACTCCCTTCCTCACACCAACGTTGGAATCCCCACACTTCGTCCTGTAACAGGCTGTGGTGGATCCCACTCTTGCTGCCTGGATAGTCTGTATAACAAGCAGATGTGGGAGTAAGTCCTACATGTGCAAGTCATGAGCAAGTCTCAAGTCTTGACCTACAAGTATCAAGCAAGTCCCAAGTCACTGTGGTGAGAGTCAAGCCATTGCTCAGGTCAAGCAAGTCAAGTCAAGTCATACGAAATTCTGATGAATAAGCCCAGTTTCCGCATTTAAATCAGTTAAAAGACAGTGGTTATGAAAATGGATTTAACCCACACTATGATCTTCATTACATACACAGTTAATCATTTGAAATCTAATTTAGACCGATGACAATCATATTAGATTCATATTAACCCTAGAACTGCAGACAATATAGCTATGACTCAATCAAAAAGTCTGTTCAAAAAGGCAGAATTCCAGGTAAGAAAATCATATATGGCATTTGCCATTACACATATTTAATTTAAATGTCTGTTAACACTAGAACCGCCAACAGCGTCAGCACCTACATAGATATCATTTTCAAATCCTTTAATGTGTTCCTCTTCATCATTTCCTTATAAACTAAGTAGGACGATTTAAAACTCACTTAATTGGGTTAATTTTGAAATTGCTTCAGTTTATCATCATAACAGATCAAAAAGTTCAGATTCATTTTACAATAAATCAAGGAATGATGCACTTCTACAAACAAAAACATCATAATTAAAACATTTAAACAAACTACTAAAAGTAGATGAACTACATTATTCAACAGTTTACAGTAACTTCTGATAATAACACAGGGGAAATAAACGAGGCATCTCTTTTCCTCTCTCCCTCTCTCTCTCTCCTGACAGCCCGTCAGTATCAGGGTTAGTACAAATGAATCCCTTGGCGGTTCTAGTGTTCATTTACCGTTTGGTCTTCTCTTTGTAATGCTTAATCGATTTGAAACCAAGTCTAACGTAGCTTAAACTTAACGTTAGCTTTCTAGCTAACACAACACATTCACGCACCTTTCTCTGTGGGGTTTTTTGTAGTGACGAATGAAGTTGGATGTTGTGGTGGTCGTGTCACTGATCTTTATGCTGCAGACCCTGCATACCGCTGTTCTCTTCTTATTAGCGTCATCGACAACATAATCCTTGAATCCAAACGTCACTATTTTTGGAGTAACGCTAGCCGTCCATGTTAACTGACACTCCTGCCGTCTAGTGGGTTGCCAGGTTTGCGCGCATGGCGCTATAATCACCCAATCACGTTTAGAAAAAAGTAATATCTCAATACAAAAACAAATGCAAATATTTAATTTTAAAAAGTCAAGTCCTTTGTCATCTGTCTCAAGCTTAAGTCAAGTCTCAAGTCATGAATACCAAGTCAAAGTCAAGTCAAGTCTTTTAACAATGTTAGTCAAGCAAGTCTCAAGTCCAAAAATATGCGACTTGAGTCCGACTCGAGTCAAGTCATGTGACTCGAGTCCCCACCTCTGATAACAGGGCTATTCAATTGGCGGCCCACGGGCCAAATCCGGCCCCGGGGTGATATTTACTGGCCCTTTGAGTATAATGTTAAAATGTAATGTACTTTCTTTATTTTATTTATAGAGTGCCTTTATTCCAGAGAGTGTGTTAAATTGAGAGATGGAGGGGAGGACATTGCCTGAAAACTTCGGCAATGTCTGTAGAACCCCTGGCGGAGGCGGCTCACCGGTTTCAGCGGCATTGGTGGGGGGAGCGGTAGCCCTACAAGCTCCGTGGTCATCACCAGGGGGAAGTCCTGGCGGACAGACCTGGGCGGTGGACTTTCATGGATGGCTACGTTTATACAACTTCAGTGTGTGAACGCTCACGTATCATTGATGAGAGTAGTACCCATAGAGTCCAGTAGAGGGCGGAGCCTGTGTGAGATAGAACATTGACATACTGCAGCAAATTATTCTCATTCCCTCTGTGCTCAGAGTTTATGAGCTAAACCATCTATTCCAATTGCTGCTGTGCTGTCCTTAATTTTGCGCCATCATGCTGTGTACAAATTTCACCCTTCAACTAACTTAATTCCCTTCCACTAAATTAATACTCTGAGCTTTTGACCTACACACTGTGGCACTCATTCTTTTTAATGGCTCCATTTATCTTGTCATAGTGCTGGGGAATGAGTGAATGGCACAAGCAGAATGCCACTAAGCATTTTGAACTACAAATGTGTGGATGAGGTTAGTGATGAGCACTGATTTGATATTTCATTACAAGGGATCCATAACAAAATAAACTCAGATGGATACTCACTACATAACATGACACATCCGTAAACAAATTAAATAAATAGTAATAATAATATGGTATAGCTTACACATAATGGATACAACATTAATACTCATACATTAATTGTCAGATCTTACCTGCTGATCATTATAAATGTATGTGTATAATTTACCAATTTTTCCCATCTTTCATCAAAGATATGAACTTGGTTTCTGATCTCATGGTTATTCTCTCCATTCCATACATTTCATTTACTAGATTCTTCCATTGTGAATTAATTAAGTAATTATCTTTAAACCAATTATTTGTAATTTGTTTAATAAGCCTTATGTGGATTTAGTTTTCGTCATATCTAAATTCGCAGTTTAAAGATTGATCAATACCAGTGACCTTGTTTACTGTAAAACACAATTATTTGTATTCTCATTTTCATTTTCTACATGTTATGCTTATGAAATAACTTCAAATGTCACTTCTCCCTCACACTGTGTCCTGCAGTGAGACCTCATCCCACCAGGACACATTAGTCCTAACATTTGCAACAGGGAAGCAGCTGAGCATAAATCAGTTTGAGATGCAAAACAAAAGTGACATTTCACTCCAGAAGTTTCATTAGACACTGGAAACAAATACAGCCAAAAGACATAAATATTAAACATGATATAATTAAAGTGAATCAGCTGGGAAGCTGGTTTAAGCGTGTTCAAGTTTCCTATGCTTAAACAGTCATAGTTAGTCAAACACGAACGGCCCGTCCACACAGCGGCATGCGTTGAAGCTTCAACGCTTCTGCCCATTCACTTTGAATGGGGTGACGTCACGCTTTGCCGAACTGCATTGTGGTTCCATTGCTTCGCTTTGCTTGCATTGCTCGCTTCAAAAGTAGAGCAATGTTCTACTTTTGAAGCTTCGACGGAAGCGTCAGCCAATCAAATCATATGCCAGTACAAGCTCTAGCCAATTACACCGCCTGCTTGTGTGTCCGGGGCGGGAGATTGGTTGTTGGTTGAGTTTCAGACACGTCCACGGGCAAGCTTCGAAGCACGCCGCCGTGTGGACGCTGCGTTAGACAAGCCAAAAGAAAGATTTGAATGTTGTTACTGAAGGACCTGAGGCATTCATCAGATACTGTGCATGCAGGGTAGATTTCATATATCAATCCAACGTCACTCATTTCTAAATGCAGATATTCTTTGAAGCTGTACTAAACACGGTTTTGGCCAATTGGAAGAGAAGAGTGGGTGTTGTCAGCAGCTGAGCAGTACACCAAAGTGATACTGATGTTTTTCATTTTTACAAAACAACAGTTAGCATTGGCTAAAAAAGATAGATAGTTTGTCATATATTCATTGTCCTCAGTGTTTACGTTTTTTAGGTTCCTTTGTATATTTAAATTAACATTTGGTGTGAATACTTGTCTTTATTCTTTTTGAATGCTAAACAGATTCTTAAAAATGCTTTCTTTTCATTATCGTTATATTTTTGACCTAGTCTTACAATTATTTTTCTTCGATTGTTTATATTTGCATCACCTGTGTAAACCTAACTGGCAATAACCTGGATTCTGATTCGGATCAGGGTCATTACCAAAGGCACTGAAGCCTGAACTTATCTAGCAGCCCACATCAGATTTCTAGAAACACAAAGTAGTCAGCCAATCTGGGCAAATAAAACGATTCCGTACTTTTTCACACACACATACTTGAGACAGCACATTGGCTCAGTGACAGAATGTATTATTTGCAAGCTAAATCATTTGTATCCTTGAAATTGTTTAGATTTCATGGCTCTATATATTTTTTTTAGTAGAGCAAACATTTAAATCCAGAGGGATAACAGCAACATTACCCAATTTAATGTAAGCTATATCCACGTCTGTACTTGGTAATCACCTCATTATCCTGTTATCAGTCAACATAAGAGTTCACTAAAGTATATGAAGTGTCTGAATTCCCTAACCGATTCGTAACAAAATAATTTTCTCTGTTTTACCAGCGTTGATGGGCAGCTGGCTGGTTGGAGCAGCCAGCTGGAGTGATGGATCTTCTACTCGATCATGGGTAATGGGGTAGACAGGAGGAAGTAAACAGGGGCTGAGGTAGAGCTAGTGCTGATAGAGAGCAATACCAGGGGCCAAGGTGCATTCAATACCATTTATTCAAGGTTATATGAATCGGAAATGTTGTGCGAAGGTTCTGGACAGGAGTCACTGACTGCTTTGGCTCCTGGTTTACAATCACAGGAGCTCCACAGGGAGGGAGCAGTGGAGAGATGCTACATATCTTCTAGAAACATATTTTCTCCCACGTTACGTTTGTTATGAACTTATCTCAAATACGTTTATTTTCTACATATCTTCTAGAAACATATTTTCTCCCACGTTACGTTTGTTATGAACTTATCTCAAATACGTTTATTTTCTACATATCTTCTAGAAACATATTTTCTCCCACTTTACGTTTGTTATGAACTTATCTCAAATACGTTTATTTTCTACATATCTTTGCCATTTATTGTCTTGCTTATAATAATGATAATAGTCATTTATAAATATCATTTTAGAGCACACATTTGAAATCGACGATCGGGCTCGATATCCTATGGTTAAATTAAAATCAGTAGGCGAGGCTGTAATTTCGCCAGCTGCGAGGCAGAAAATAATAGTTTTAACATGCCAAAAAGCTGCTGTGTCGTTTATTGTCGTTTATTGCACCTCAAACATTAAAACAAATCCAGAGTTACGTGTTTCTGTACTTCCTCTAAGAAGAAAGGACAGTAAACAACAGAAGAGCTCTGTGGCTTCAGGCTTGATCGCCGTTCAAATGACAGCTGGTTTCCCCAAAAGTGGGCGGGGCTGTAAAGTGACGTAGGAAAGATCCTCAGCTCGCTGATTGGATGTTTTAGCCGCAATGCACGTCGGGATATGGTGTTAATGCGATATGAAATCCGAAAAAAAAATCAGAGTTTAGGATGGCCGAAGACACTACACTACCCATAATCCCCAGCTATCGTTTGGGACTACAGTCCCGTTGACAAACCCCGTGATTAATCTTCAAGCTCTGGGATTGGATGTTGGAGTGGCAGTGCGCCAAAGTTACGCCGAGCGCCAAACAGCTCTTTGAAATGGAACGAAACCACGGCAGACTTTCCAAAACTGGACTCGAACGCCCCCCCAGAACTACACATGCCGGCTATTGTGTTTCGCAACATGTTCTATGGCACGTCTCTACTGGGAATTGTAGTTTTAAAAGACGTTTTCGTTTTTTCCAAAATTAGAAGTTGACAGTATTAAACTGTGTACAGCCCTGGAGGTTTAGGGGATAGGAAACAAATTGGTGTGTACAAATGTAAAACATGTAATTAATAAATGGGTGAAAATCTCTTGTGTCCATAATGGGAAGCATTAATATATACCCACATGCCAGCTCATTGTTACTTTGTAATTCTACTCCACTACAATTCAGAGGTTAACCTGGTATTTTTACTCCACTACATTTATTTTAGTTACTTTGCAGATTCTGATTAATGATGTGAAATATAAACAACCCTTGAAGCAGACTTTAGTTACACCTGAGTAAAATTCAGGGAAAGGTGATTGTCAAGTGCCAACAATCAGGAGAGATATTAGTTGGTGCTTGAGAAGACTAAACATTTATCTGCAGATCTCTATAAAGTATATTCATTACTCGTTATTCTCTACTAATAGTTAATTAAAAACTGTATATAATAGCTATTTTGCACATCCCTTTCAAGATTTTCTAAGGTTTATTGACATATCATATACACAACTATGTTGAAGTTATGCAATTAATGAAAAACTTGGGTCACAGGTTCCTCAACAGTGCATTACAAGACATCTATCAATATGTGTGTATACCTCCACCATTAAACTCAAATTCTGCACATGTCTTATACTATCTACATACATAAGAGTATAATTAATATATATATAATATCAGTTAAAATAAGTGCTTCAACACAGTTAACATTGCAGGAAAGCAATATATTAGACGTTAAGTACTTTGTCAGGCTTAATATTTATCTGTAGATAGATACCCCCAAAGCTTTTTTCTTATTTGAAAGAAGACCTTAACCTAAAGTATTCTTTAATGTGTTAATAAAGGTTAATTAGTTTGTCTGTTTTGCACATCCTCATATTAATATCTTTGTACATCAGGCACTAAACTGTTTTATTGTAGAGATCACTTACAGTATCTTCTTGATTTTTTATATTCTATATTTCTATCATTGACCTTCTACTTTCCCCCTATGAAAGTATGTACTCTTAATATTTTATTCATCAAATAACATTATTCAACAAAAATAACATTATTCAACAAAAATAATTAAATAACGTGCTTTAACCACTAGGCGGTGCACACAAGGTACACACAGTATACTAATAATAACTTTGTATTATTAGTGTAGGACACTTATGTATGTATAACATCTGAAGATGTGTAGTTTTATTCATGTTTTTACATAATTTTACAGGATATTGCTATATTATTTCTCATGTTTTACTTCTACACATTAATATCTGATTTGTAAAACATCACAGACAGAAAGGTATATCCGTCATTTAATTGTAAGCTATTGAAATTGTGATTCCATAGATGTGTCTCCCATCACCCAAATCCCCTGACTATTCTCTCAACTCAGTATTTACATTCTTATATTCAAAGAAAATCAGTAATATCTTTAAAAACTACAAGTCCTTTTCTATCAGCTGTGCACCGTTATGGTGTAAATATAACCTATCTACCAATTGGATCAAATATAAAAGTCAACCGAATTAGTATTGATACTGCAAGGAGACGTATTTTGTGAAAAGAAATGTAAGATGTTGTTTAATTGTTGATATATTTATGATCCACGTCACGTATTCAGTTTCGGTGGCAGTTCTTCCTGTTTGTCCAGAAGTCTTCTCATCAGGGCTCTATAAATAAAGAACTACGGCAGATGTGTCATATTTAATGCAGCCGAACCGTGTATTACAATGCCGTTATGTGATGACTTTCAAAGAGAAAAGCAAGAAAACTCGGAATAAAGTATTTTTATTATTTTTTTTAATGTTTTCGGATTTCACATCGCATAAACACCATATCCCAACGTGCATTGCGGCTAAAACATCCAATCAGCGAGCTGAGGATCTTTCCTACGTCTGTTTCCGGTATTGTTCCTGTAATGAGAGTTCACATTTATGCTACATTGAAGGGTGGAATTGACTACACATCTTCAGAAACATAATTTGCTTCAGATATACTGTAACTCATAGCAATATTGTAACCATTAAGAAAAGCCAACTGCATTAAAAACCCAGTTAACAAACACTAGGTAAAGTATTTTTCCTTCAGTAATGAAGATGTAATTCCAATGTAGACACACCTGGGGTCGCTGTTCAGTCTGTTACGCTGAGCCATGCATTGTCTGGAAGACAAAGTGAAGTGACGTACTTCCGGTTCAATGTGAAAATATTCCCAGTTAAACAACAGAAACAAATCGCTTAATAAAAAGATAAAACACTGGCATGTAATTTACGTTAGAATAAATAGAATGGTTTTGAATAATAGATGAGAGTAAAATCTACGTCACTTTTGGGGAAACCAACGCTGTCATTTGAACGGCGATCAAGCCTGAAGCCACAGAGCTCTTCTGCTGTCCTTAGAGGAAGTTTGAGGTGTTTGAGGTGCAATAAACGACACAGCAGCTTTTTGGCATGTTAAAACTATTATTTTCTGCCTCGCAGCTGGCGAAATTACAGCCTCGCCTACTGATTTTAATTTAACCATAGGATATCGAGCCCGATCGTCGATTTCAAATGTGTGCTCTAAAATGATATTTATAAATGACTATTATCATTATTATAAGCAAGACAATAAATGGCAAAGATATGTAGAAAATAAACGTATTTGAGATAAGTTCATAACGAACGTAACGTGGGAGAAAATATGTTTCTAGAAGATATGTAGAAAATAAACGTATTTGAGATACGTTCATAACAAACGTAACGTGGGAGAAAATATGTTTCTAGAAGATATGTAGAAAATAAACGTATTTGAGATACGTTCATAACCAACGTAACGTGGGAGAAAATACGTTTCTAGCTAAACGTAATTGAGAATGCAGTTTAGTTCTGTGGGAACGTAATTTTTAGGAGACAGGGTTGCACCAGAATGCGTGACTCCACCACGACTCCTTAACACCGCAGTGCGTGGTGGAGTCACGAACTTTGCTACAACAACCCCAATGTAAAGTGAATGAGGCTCCTTTGTCGTGGTGCACACACGCATTTCTACAACGTCCCGCAGTGAGCTTTTATTCTATAAAACGTTTTTAAAATCGACTTTATAGCTTGTAGTGACTCACGGGAGGCTTCTTTTATTTTATTTGTATTCATAATAATTTTTATTTTTCGTCAGAATGTATTATGGTGCATTATTCACCAATTTTTGTTCTCAAAAAACAGTGCATTGTGTGTAATACAACTGTGATTTTTATTAAATTAGTTAGTTTTTAAGGAAGGCCAGAGCTTCAGCTGTGTCAAATAGATTGTTCCCTTTAGTTAACGTTATTTAAAAGATAATTATATTCCTATTTGATCAAGTCCCCTTTATTGTATTACGGACGCAGAGAGCAATGTGAGCGTCCATTCCCATTGGATAACGGAGGATTTTACACCCGGAAGTAAGTATTCTCCTTACTGTCGATTGATTTTATTTACAGTGATATCTGCACTACTCATCAACTCAAAAACACCAGATTATCCTTGTTAATTACACAACATTGATTGGTTTAAATTGTGTGCTTTTGTAATTTCCCCTTTCAATTCGGAGAAACAAATATTTTTTCGTAGTGTGTGGATGGCAGAAGACACTACACTACCCAGAATCCTCAGCTATGTGACTACACCATGTGCTTAAACGTGTCCTACCGGTTCATCAACAGTGCATTACAAGACATCTATCGATATCTGTGTACCTCCACCATTAAACATATTCTGCACATTTCTTATACTATCTATATACATCTTATAAGAGTATAATTAATATGTATAATATCAGTTAAAATAAGTGCTTCAACATAGTTAACATTGCAGGAAAGTTGATTGTCAAGTTCCAAAACAAACCATGCAATATATTAGACGTTAAGTACTTTGTCAGGCTTAATATCTGTAGATACCCCCAAGCTTTTTTCTTATTTAAAAGAAGACCTTAACCTAAAGTATTCTTTAATGTTTAAATAAAGCCTTATTAGTTTGTCTGTTTTGCACATCCTCCTATCAGGCACTAAACTGTTTTATTGTAGAGATCACTTACAGTATCTCCTTGATATTTTCTATTCTATATTATTTATATCATTGACCTTGCACTGTCCCACTATATTAAGAGTATGTACTCTTAATATTTAAATGTTTTCATCAAATATAACACATTCAAAAGTGCTTTACAAAAATGAAAGACATTAAGAAAAAGGCATTTTAAAACAGTCATTAAAAAGCAACACAATCTACCTGCATTGCAATTACTCTAAACGTGTAATAACGTGCTTTAACCAGTAGGAGGTGCGGGTTAAAAAGCTGTCAAGTTTACAGTGTTAACAAAATAAAATATACTGCTGTTTCTGGTTTAGTTTACGACGGATATATTCTGTTATTGTTTTGACATTTGTAACACAAAAGCGATGTAAAAAACCCACAGTAACACAGAAAAGATGGTCTTAACAAGACCCAGCGGTCTAGTAGTTAATAAAAAACAATAATATCAAAACTAATTATTACTACTAACTTTATTGTGAAATTAAAACAGAACGGTAAAAGAATAGTTTCCGGTCTATTCTGAGGCCCGATCTCTGTAGATAAATAAAGAACTATGACAGATGTGTAATGTTTAATGCAGCCAAACCATTCATTACAATGCATTCATGTGATGACTTTCAAAGAGTAAAGCAAGCACTGCTGAATAAAGTATGATTTTATCTTTTACAAAACGTTTTTTTTCATATGGAATGCAGTTGGAGGTCAACCAATCACAGAGCTTGAGGCAAAGCGGAACAATAGCTGAGGATTCTGGGTAGTGTAGTGTCTTCGGCCATCCTAAACTCTGAACAAATATTTGTTTCTCCGAATCGAAGGGGAAAATTACGAAAGCATTGCACACAATTTAAAGCAATCAATGTTGTGTAATTAACAAGTATAATCTGGTGTTTTTGAGTTGATGAGTAGTGCAGATATCACTGTAAAATCAATCGACAGTAAGGAGAATACTTAATTCCGGGTGTAAAGTCCTCCGTTATCCAATGGGAATGAAAGCTCACATTGCTCTCTGCGTCCGTAATATAATAAAGGGGACATGATCAAATAGGAATATAATTATCTTTTAAATAACGTTAACTAAAGGGAACAATCTATTTGACACAGCTGAAGCTCTGGCCTTCCTTAAAAACGAACTAATTTAATAAAAATCACAGTTGTATTACACACAATGCACTGTTTTTTGAGAACAAAAATTCGTAACTAATGCACCATAATACATTCTGACGAAAAATAAAAATTATTATGAATACAAATAAAATAAAAGAAGCCTCCCGTGAGTTACTACAAGCTATAAAGTCGATTTTAAAAACGTTTTATAGAATAAAAGCTCACTGCGGGACGTTGTAGAAATGCGTGTGTGCACCACAACAAAGGAGCCTCATTCACTTTACATTGGGGTTGTTTGCGTGTTGCAGACACGTAAATGTAGCAAAGTTTGTGACTCCACCACGCACTGCGGTGTTAAGGAGTCGTGGTGGAGTCACGCATTCTGGTTAGACCAGGTTGAAAACGAACCTGTTAGATAAATGCACGTTTTGTTCAGCCGGATAAAATCCCCATGTCTACCCTACTTTTATAATTTTCGAATCATAAATCTAATCGATAGATTTATGATCGATAGATTTATGATTAGCATAAGTTCGTTCATAAAGGCTCATGTCAGTGATAGTGATGACATCGTTGCGAAATTATTAACCGAGTCATTTTCAAGATTGAGTTACAATGATAAACTGGAGTGGCAAAGGATCAGCTGCATGACCCCGCCATCAAGTACTTCATCCAAAAGGACAGGAGGATGGACTTTGTGTTTCAGTGATTTGATCATCAAAGGTAGGCCTAAGTCATTTTCAATGTGGGCCGCCGTGCCGACTTAATTCATTTTTAATTGTTACTTGGCTGTGGGTGCCCTGTCATGATAGGTGTTTATATAAATGGTGTTTTGTGTGGTAGAGGGTCACTGTCATTGATGCGTTTGGCACCCCGGCCGCTGTTCTGATATTCCGCTGAAGTATACGTTGTGACCATAGACTTAACCTGTTAAGCACCGCCCCCCCGATATCGGGGGGGAAAACGCGTCATCTGAGGAAACAGTGACTGAGGGCATCTTAATATTTAATAAACTATGAATGTTTTATATCTATGTAACGGGAAAAAACTCATCTAACTGATCATTTTTTTTTTTTTTTCTAAATAAAACCCACAATGCTAACGCTGAGCCTCTGTATTAGCAATGAGCGAAAAATGCTAACAGATTACTGCACCGAAAATCACTCATAAAACCTTATTATTTATCTTTTCTGCACATCCAACACATCAATTCACATCGTGAGATGACACAGAATCGATGGGTACATACATTATCACTAAATTATACGAACTCGCGACTTTATAAACAAAAACAGACATCAAAACATGTGGCGCTAGGTAGCAAAAAACGCTAACATGGCTTACCTGTGTCGTAGTCTGGTCAAAAGTGGTCTTCAATGGCATTAAAACGATAAAAACGCTGCTGAAGTTAATCCATAGGTTAATCCAATGTGTCTGTGTCCTTTTGAAATGATTTCTGATAATCCATAAGCAATAAAACTGCTTTTCCGTTTCCAGATGTCAGAGCTAGAGTATAGGTTCGCTCTGATGCAGAACTGCATGCGCGAAGCCCCCACCTTTTTTTTACCATGTGTGTGTGTGGGGAAATCCCCCTTCGATTCTATTGGCTCTAACGGTCAGAAAGAGGTGTCAACCATCAAAATCGACCAAGGGGGGCCAGAGATATGGAAAATCCACCCAAATGACCCCAGAAGTGTTTTTTTTGTGCTAAATCTCTCTAAAAAGGTCAAATGTCACTTGTTTTGCATCAATCTTGATACAGGGTACTTATTATATGTTGTACTTTGGATTCCTAAAGCTTTTAGTCTACTAACCCATCATCCAAGGGTAGTTTTCACTATAAGTAAATAAGAATTTTTGGACGGACACTATAATTTACAGTTTTTTACTATGTTCAATCTGAATTTTCTTTAAAATAAAAAACATCTATATTGATTCTGACTTTTCTACATCCAACTCACAGGTTTATTATTACTTTGAGAAACAAGATTATTAATTTAACCCTTTTAGAAGGGAAGATATGGTCATTTTCGAGCCTGAGACCTGAAAAACAGGCTCAGGGCTTAACAGGTTAAATAAATGTGCTATATAAATAAAACTTGATTTGATTTAACCGCAAAGCCTGTAGGCTTTGTCATAGCCCACAAAAAAACATAAAATGTATACATTTAGTAAAAGAAATGTTGTCAATGTCTAACTAACTATTTTATTTTATTATATTATTAAACCATACATTTGTTTTCCACAACAGGCTTTGCTGCAACACTATCAGAAATTGTATTATCATATTTTTGAATGGGGCAACAGGGGTCAGTGTTACAGGCCTGAATTAACTGTTATTGCTCAGGTTAATCTCGCCCCCCTCTGACGTAAGCGTGACATATTTTGTTCTTGGATCTTGACGGGCAGTTGAGTGGGGCCAGATAAGAACCGGTTTCCGGGGCCAAGAGCTGGCCCTGCTGCGGTGGAAACAGGAAGAACCAGAGCTTAATCCGGCACTAGCTTCCGAACTGGCCCTGGCACTGCTTTGGTGGTTAAGGGGCTTCATTGAACTTCCTGTCAGTGTTTCAGCTCCTGTATCAAAAGGATATTCACAATTTGTTTCTGTGGATCAAGCAACCGAGCTGAGTGGAATCTTGATTAAAGGAGAACCCCCCCTGCCGCTGTCATTTCCAGTGTACAGTGAGGACTGAGTGTGGGGGCTGGGCCTGCAGACGGGGTGTCCAGTTGGGGATTTCCTCTCTGAACCCCATACCTCTGAGAGCTTTTCCGTTTGTGTATTTTTCATGAGCTAAACTGTTCTGTTTCTCCATCGGGGTTCATGTTTTTGAAGTTGCGTCAAATAAATGTGACAGCACACTGGTGACGAATGAGGAGACTACCACTGTGATTTGTGGGACAGGATTTCAATTGCATGTAGTCTGTAGCTTCAGTCATCAGCCCTCCTCAAGGGCTAGCTGTCAGCCAGGCTGCCTCAGCCCCACATGGATGTATAAAGAGAACAGGTCAAAGCGTAGGAGACGGCCCTATCAAACCTATGAAAGTTGCTCAGTGGCACATGAAGCCATAATGGTTCCACAATCTTGTGCTGATCTTCCACATCCATTAGAGCAGAGGCACAAGCATTTTCCTAAAACCAGCCTTATAGCATAAAACCCGCCTCCCAGCATTAAACTGGAAAATTAGACACTGCCTCTCGCCCAGTCTGTGTTCTGTCCAAGCGGCAAACTCTGGGGAAGAGCCGGGACGCCAATACGGAAGTGCCACAAACTGCAGTTCATATATTGGCCGATAGGCGCTGACTGCAGAAAGGAGCAATTTCCATAGACCCCCATGTTAAAATGCCCAATTTTACAGCCTAAAAAAAACATGTTTCTACCCATGGATCCAATAAATATTATTATAGATATAGTTAGATTCCACCTTCATGATTATGAATCTGTGAGTGAATTGTTTTCTAACATGACCCTTTTATTTATATTAGGTCTTAAAGTTTTTGCATAAATTAGGGCGTGGTCACATTGAGTGACAGCTCTGTCAAGTGACTGCTGCTGTTAGCTTCTTGTCTCTCTGCTAGCTGCTCCGTCCGTGAAGCTACAGGGACTCTGCCTGCCCAGTTCATCCAGGGAACACAACTTGACCCCGGCCGTGTTTGTTTGTTCTTCATGCTTATATATCGGACTATTGTGACTCGCTCTGCGGTTAAAACAGACGGTGCGTGAATGCCGTTTTGCGGTAAGTGAAATTCGAGTACTTTATTTATGTGTTTATGATTTTAATCAGCTACGTAATGAATGTTAAGGCTTGGGTTAGCGTGTAAGCGAGTGGTAGCTACATCGGTGCTAACGATGCTAATCGTATCCTCCAAGTTAACTTAAAACCATAGACTCAGTGGCGTTTTTATATGTACAAAAGTGGTGGGGCACAAAAAACTTAGATGTCTATATATAAGCTTATGCAGTGACGTGCAGTGAGGTTCATGGCTGCTGAGACACTGGCACTGACTCTTCAGGTTTACAAATATTATATTTTGACCTAAACCAAAATATAATATTATTTTCAAAAGCTTTTTTTGTCTGATGCTTCGATTAATTTTAAACAGACAGTTCAACAAAAGGATACCCAACAAATGTAATTTTATCATTTAAATATTGAATTGTTCTCTCTTAGTAAGATCCCATTTTCAATAAAATGGCGGTCTTACCTTGACTTGAAGATGAAGTCCATTTGCCTATCCTTCTGGACAAACATTTCTATTACTTTTTTGTAAAAGTCCTCCTTATGTTCTTGTAGTTTCAAAAGTCTATCATAAATCTAATACATAGATTTATGATAAAAAAATTATAAAAGTAGGGTAGACATGTGGATGTTATCCGGCTAATCAAAACGTGCATTTATCTAACAGGTACGTTTCCCACAGATCTTATTTCGAGCTATTTTCTAAAATCCTATGGAGAAACCTCATTGCTTTTTTGCAGCTTACTTCCTGGTTTTAGGACGCGTCACTGCAGCTCTCTCGTCTCCTCTTCACACACCACACTTTTCGCGGCACACGTACTTACAGCCAATCAGCTCTGAATGATTTGAGAAGACGTATGGTGGGGATGGTAGCTACGTGCCCCTCTGGTCATTATTTTTTTGCCACACACATTTCATTACAAAATACTCTGAGCATGCGCAGTGAAGTTTTTACAGTCACCGTTGACTTCACAGCGAGAGGAAGGGGCATAATCAGGTTTTGTCCCACATGGCTCTAAACAGCTCAATAGGCACACACTGTGACTGTAGACACACTAATTAGAAGAACACAGACTAAAACAGCAATGTACAGACGAATCAGATGATTAAACATGATCTTAAAATATATTTTATATATTTTTTTTTTTTTTTTTTTGCATTTTTGTAATCATTATTTGTAATACTTTCTGCTGACACTAGGTGGGGCTGTGCCCCACCTGCCCCTAATGACCAGTCGCCACTGCATAGACTGTATATATAAAGGTTAAAATGAAATAGACAAGTGTTAAGCGTTAAGTGAGATAGTACTGTAGAACAAAAGGCTTCTGTTTGAGGTTGATAAAATAAGGTCATCCTTGTAACTTAGAGAGATATTTTATTATGCAGGTAGGAACTGTATGCATCGCTAAGGTTAATTTAAATTGGCTATGCTCAAGTATGTAGACAAGCTAACGTCGAAGTAGTGTATGTGAAATCAACCTCACAATAAGATGTGTGTATATTGTTGGAGTAGAACACTTATCTGGCGGCTGATAGCCCCCTCTCTCCGTGCCGTTCGTTGAATGAGGCTGGTCTCTATTAAATCAGAAAGGAATTGAAAACACCGGAATCAAAAGTTATAACAATTATCTGAGTTTACTGGTAGGAAATAGAACAAGTATACAAGTTATACAGAGTACTCCGGACTTCAGGTTTGTGATGCGATGCAGATAAATGTGTCGGGACCCGCCAACTCATCAAACGAGATGAAAGTGACTTCAGGTTTGTGATGCGATGCGGACACAGATATCGGGACCAACCAACTCACCAAACCAAAAAGCATTTTTACATACAAAAGCATCAGTATTCATATCTATTTTTGGGGCGGAGATGAGTCGACTCTTCCTTCCCATTTTCCTCCCAAGCGAATCAGAGTTCCGTGAGGAGGAGCTGTGTAAGCTGATCACCTCCCCCAAGTGTCCTGACTGGCTGGATTCACTTCTGGTCGAGTTCAATAGTTCTTCACCAGAATTTGAAATTCCAAAGTTCCCTAAAGTCAAAAGTCAACCTCTATCTCCGATTCGAATCTTAACTCTATTCCTTTCCCATGAGTTCTTCACATAAACCATCCCTTTTCAGACATTTAAACTTTTCTTCACCTATTTAACGATGTCTTTAACGACTTAAAAACAACATCTGTTCTTAGGGGTGATAAGGAGCGATGTAATGTTGTCTTTAACGACCTTAATGACGACATCTGGTTTTTAGGGGTGAAAAGGCCAAGTGTGTGTGTTGTGAAAACAGAATCTCTGGGTCAGTGAGTTTGAAAGTAAGAATATCCTTTCTATATATAATTACCCAAAACCGTTGTGATTACATAAAACAGTTCAACCAATACATGTTCACTAAAATACAATTCAAAATAATACATGTTTACTTCAATACAGTGTAGAATCATATCTTTTTACTTCAATATTACAATTATTAATGTCATATTTCAAGATGATTACTTAGATATTACAATATGGTTGGTTGAGCTGGAGTTGAGCTTACACGTTAACGTCACAGTCATCTGAAGAACGAACCCAAACCTTGTTGTTTTTATTAATTGCATTACCAAATTGGTATCAAATAAACAGTAAGCATTGGTAACACAACTTCCAAAGTTACAGTAAAATAAAAAGGACCCTGACTCGGCCAATACACAATCCAACATGTTCAACAGAAGAGAATAAGTTATATTGTTTGTACACATGGTTCTTTACATATATATCTGTTTGTTTAAAGTGTCCAGGTGATGCAGACAGGCTGGACCAGAGAGTGAGAGACAGAACTGGACTCCTCACAGCAGTGAACTTCAGCACAGGTACAAATACTATTTTTTCATACTGTACAAAGAATCAAGAAAGATATTGGTTTAAATAAATGAAGTATTGACTTTAATACACTGATATACATTCCATTAAACAATACTAAATACTAGATCACCTACACATCAGTGAAGTTGAGGGTTTTTTCCATGCAAAGGGTTACATGTTAACAAGCAATATTACTTTGTCAGCTTTCTAATTTAATGTATTGAAGGCAAAGCTATTAGTGAGAACTGCTACTATTTATCTCTCAATATTGTCTGTAAAAAACGTGGTAAAAGTTATAATTTCAGTGAGAGAACAGAGCAAGCTTCTACAGTTGCACTAAGTTTTGATAACAGTTAAATATTATTTTGATAATAAAATATATTTCAATGTTGATAAATGTCATACTGTTCATTCATAATCTGATTGTCTTTGTAGCTCACTGTTGAAATAAAAAAAAACATTACAATTACAAAATAATTATATCTACAGCCCCTAAACACAAGCACACCTCTTTCATAAATAACACACTTGTTCTGCAATAATATGTTTTATGTTTCCTGTAATTTTTGTTAGGAAAGGACATGCCTGAAAGACACGACTCAACATTTTCTCCTTCTCTGAGGGTCAAGAAGAACATCCAAGAGGAAAATTAAAAGCTGATGTTATGAGATTTTAAGACCAGTACAGGACATTCACTAAGAAACTACTTTTATTGTGAAGTCAGCTGATCGAATGCACCTATTTCCACATCTACACTCCATCAGCTGATTAATTCTATTTGCCTCACTTTATGAGCTTCACAACATGTACCTTGTACCGCAGAGTTTGCAACGTCACAAATAAATGAGGCCAATCTTCAGTCAGATGTGAATGTGTAATCTAACATTTTCAGTAAGAATAATGGACAAAAGGAGTGCAAATACAAATTCAATTTATTGAAATCTGAACCAAAAGTTAATCAAACATGTTTTAAATAAAAAAGCACATATGGACAGAAGGTGTAAACCTATTAAATGTATAAGTAAACACATTTAGTCAAATAAAGTGACAGACAAGGCCTGTGCCGTTGGTATCAGCTATGCCCAGCATGGGCTCCTCCATCAGGTCTGGTCCTCCTCGCAGAGGAAAGACCCTCAGTCCTCTCCAAACCAACAGACTGGACGTCCATCACACGGAGGTTTCTCCCTGAAGTCTCTGCAGCTCTCTGGACACCACGCTGTCTCAATCCGTCCACACTGAATATGAGTGGGGGGAAATGAAAATAATAAATGCTTTAGACAATAAGAAATATAAAGTTGACTGTTGAGTTGCTCAGTTTTTTTAGATTGTCAATACTATTACTGTATAACTAATATCTCAGGTTAAGAGGCACCTTCAAATAAAGATTGGTCTTTAAATACATTTTGTCTTTTGAATTGTTTGTCTAAAGTCAAGGATCTAGAACTGGTACTTATAGTTTTAATGATACAGTCTGGTTATAATGCTGTTTGGAGGAGGCCTCACAGGTAAGAGCACTAACTAGCTACCATCACATGTACTGTACCTTAGCTTGACTTAAATGTATTAAACGTATAATTAAGTGATAGCAAAATATAAATAACTAATGTCATGCAAACATATTAATTTGCTTGATTCCAGTGTTGCATTTAGCACATTGCATACAAACGTTAAGGGATTTTAAGATTCTGAAGTATTATGCTAAAAACTCAATAACTTAGATTATTATTTATAGTTTTGCTGAATAGTCTCATGTCCGCTTACCTTAGAAACGTAAAATGTGACGGCAGTGTGCAGATGGGGAAGCATGTTAGCTTAGCTTCTTAGCTTGAGCTAGCTCTGTTACTTCTCAGCTGGAGGCAGCAGGTCCCGCCTCGGCTCCGCCTCTTTGCCCTTATTTGGAGCAGGCGGGAGTTAGACTCAGACGTCACTGTCGAGCCGTTAGTGGCCGACTCCGCCTACTAAGGGCTTCTCGGCAACTCTGCAGAATCCTATGGGTGACGTCACGGACCCTACGTCCATTTATATATACAGTCTATGGTTCTGTCACATGAGCGGAGGGAAAGTCAACCTGGATTTTCTATGTGGACTTTGAGGACCTAATGATTTGAACATAGGCTATTAAAGCGTTTAAACTCAGAGGTTGATATTTTTACATTATATTAAGATAATACTGTTCTTCCAAATTTACAAAAAACTGACTACCTACTGCCTGAATATGCTAAATGAAAGGCAGGTTTTCCTATAAATACAAGAGACACATTTGTGATATCTTGGTTTCTTCTGTTCTAATGTTACATTGTTATCTTACATAAGATATATATTTTTTTTCTCTTTTATTTATTATTGAGATAATCCAAAAGAAACTGAAAGAAATCAGGTTAAATTACTTTATATTCTGATACTGATTAAAACATTTGTACAAGTAACTAAATGACCCTCCCAACCCTGTGTGTGTGTGTGTGTGTGTGTGTGTGTGTGTGTGTGTGTGAGTATTTCTGACTTCTCAGGTGGAAGAAAACATTTTTTACTTCTTTGAAGGGGACTATGGGTAATATTTTGGTTTAGGGTTTTAGATAACAATTTGAAAATATAATCCCTATAATTGTAATTAAAACTGCGGTCGCAGAAGTGCGCGCAGTGATGAGCGGGCCCTCGCGTCCGTGCGCCTGTCGGGGAGGGAGCTGGTCGTCCCGGCGTCAAGCAGACGCGTGCGAGTCCTCCGAAATGAGCCGTTTGTCATTTCTTTAATTTTCGCGTCCCAGACTCCCAGGTCCTCCGGCAGCGACCCGGAAACGGATGTCGGCGCGACGTGTCGAAGGAAAACAAATTTCTCTAAAGGCTCGTCGAGGATCGATTATGGAGGAGGCTGTCTGGAGGAGCCGCAACTGAGGATACACTGATTTAGAGGAGAGAGGAGTCTCTTTGGAGGAGCTATAACCAGAGATGGGGTCGTTACTAAAAAAAAGTAATATATTACATATTACATATTACTTTAAAAAAAAAGTAATATATTACACTACTTCGTTACTCTCTACATAAAGTAACTCGTTACTTTACTCGTTACTTTACTTGTTACTTTACTCGCAGGGCCGGCCCGCCCCTCCCTACAGGCAGATCACGCAGACTGCTAAAGTTTCAAATGTTCTCTTTAGTTCAGTTTCCATTGTCGCATAAGACTGATCCAGATAGCTCTGACCATGGCTGTCCTCTGTCTCCTGCTATCTGTATTTTGCGCAGTATATCTCTGAACGATGCGATGGTGATTCCACTGTGCAAATGGGCAACATTACCTCTACTATGAAGGATGCTACAAGCCTGTCCATCTCTGCTTTGGTTACCGGTCCTCCAAATTCTAATTTTGCTGCTTCGGAGTCGGCGGCGGCGCACTCACAACATCCTCACTCTGGGTTCGGGGGTCCTTAGCTATTAGCTTCACCTTAGCATGTGTTCTTTGCAGGTGTTTGTTGAGGTTTGACGTGGTGTTTACAGCAGTGGATAACAGCTTCTGGCCTGGACACAGTTTGCAACTCACCGTCACATTCCTGTCTATTCTTCGGACGAACTCAAAATAATGGGCATACCTCCACCCCTCGAAAGTTATCGCTGACTCAGCCATGTTTATGCAGCACTGCACGTGGAGATGTGGACGCGCAAGTCGCGCAGATTACGTACATATAAACCTGCGGCGGAAACCCCTCGTCTGTCAGTGTGATTATGACTGATTTTATAAAAGTAACGAAGTAACGCGTGTCGGGGCAATGTTAGTAACTGTAGTGTGATTACTGAATTATAAAAGTAACGCGTTACACTACTCCGTTACCGACAAAAGTAATATTATTACAGTATTGCAGTATTACAACTCTGGCTATAACCGAGGGTACACTGATGTAGAGGAGAGAGGAGAGGAGTGAGGAGTCTCTCTGGAGGAGCTATAACCGAGGGTACACTGATGTATTCTCCGGAGTCGATTTCAGCCAACAGTGATGTTTAAAAGAGGCGTGACGCATGGCTGGACTTATGTCAACGAAGCACAGCTCTGTAAACTGTTCCCGTTGTGATTATAAGTTATTTAAGATGATCAAATGTGCATCAGACTTTCTGCCCTTTACCGTTTGTTTACTCACTAATCACATCTCCCCTGGATGTTAGGCTATTTATTATACAACTGCTTTCATTGTGACGCGATGTTTACAGTGAGAACAGCTGCTGAGGTCAGTGCAGAAAGCAGAACAGTGTGTATAATATATATCGCTCAATAATATATGTAACAGGCCTACATTTCACACTTTATTTGTAGGCTTTAGGAGATATCTACAAAAAAACAGTAGGGTTAGGGTTAGGGTTATGGAGTGTATAGGTGTCTGTTGTAATGAATATGCCGCCAGCAAAGGGCGTTGTTGGACAAACAGTAGGTGAGTGTGTGTGTGTTTGTGTGTGTGTGTGTGAGAGTTGATGTGCCGGGCAGACAGGCGGGTCTCAGTAGCTTAAAGGACACCTATCATGCTATATTTAAATGATATATTGTAGGGCCATACCTATATAAGGTATATTTATACGTTTCTGTTTTCAAAATACTAAACAGATCATGCATTTTAGCCATGCCTCATTTCGCTCTATGTGCTGTTTGCTGTCTACGGGGCTGATTCTGTGAGCTGCAGCTGACCACGCCCCCCTGCAGGAGAGGGGGGCCGTGCTCTGATCAAGTCAAGAGGGGGAGAAAAAAAGATCTCCGTCCTCCGTGTTTTATTATATTATAATAGGCCTATAGAGTCGTTATTCATTTGTTTTAAAGCTCAATAAATAACAAAGAAGACCTTTGACCGGCACTTTTCTAATTTTGTCCGGAAGATTTAAAGGGCCCATGTCATGGCCATTTCCACTGATCATAATTACATTGTTGAGGTATACTAAAATAGATTTATACTGTGCAATTTTCCAAACTCACATTGGTTTCGCATACAGCATCTCTGTCAAGCATGTGTATTCAGCAGTATTCACTTTCTCCACTAAACGACTCGTTGGAGCTCTTGCCCCCCCCCTCCCTGTGAGCCTAGTGTGCTCCGATTGGTCAGCTCGGCCACTCGTTCTGATTAGTCAACCACCAGAGAGGCTGCGCCCATGTCAGTGCTTTTCCCGGCTGCTCTCAGCGTAACATCAGTCTTATCATGGCGTCGGTACAGCGGTATATTTTATATACATATATATTTTTAACTGTTGTTATAGAAGAGTGTGACGGCCCCAGGGCCTTTGTCTTACGATGGGGTGGAGCTGAAGAGGCTAATCAGCACGATCACGGACACCTCCGGACACAGTCTCTCTCCAAAGCGGCTGCAGGAAGACTAACTCTGCGATCCTCTCAACCACCTCTCTCTGCATTTACCACAATAAATGTGCCGTGGTTTTGTAAACTCGTGTATGTCTCCTTGTCTTTCCGTTGTGGCCTACGAGCTACTCTCATAACAAAGAGTAAGTTATTTTTACCCGTTATAAACTACTACTGTTTGATGAGAAATCAAATCATGGTTTGCTATATATGAATTCAGGGAAGAAAGGATAGGCCTACTAAGTATTTCCATTAAACTTTATTTTTAGAAATGTACAAAATGAACATAAATATACATATATACACACGGTATATCATTCATTCCTCCTCCTCGCATCTTGCCCGCGCACAGTCGGTGCGGTGCCTTTTAGCACGAGCCCTCAGTAGTAGTCGAAGTCCCTTCCCCGTCATGGATTGTCCGCCAGGATCTGGCTGGACGAAATCAAATGCAAATCACAAAATATTAGAGAAACTTAGTTGTTTTAGATTCGTTAGTAGTAGTTGTGTAATGAACAGCTTGCCTGCTAATATGCTAAGCTAGCTTTGTTTACCTTGGTAGCTAACACGATATGAACGTTAGCTTGGAGGAAAGGCAACTATAATGCAGTGTAATAAAACTACTATGAACAAAATCTAGTGGTTCATATTAGGCTAGCAATAACGTGTTTATAATTGCAATCGTATACGGGTATTCTGCTACCATACAATGTAACTTGCATGAATACATTGTTTTGCGCTAGCATACAGCTAGCCTCGTTAGCTACATGCAGTATATGTACGGTCACAATGTACGGTAAATCACAGTACAGTATACTGTATGAGTATTCCGTGTGTGTGACTGCAGACATTCTCCTGCCATGACAAACATGTAAGGCCATCTGCTGACATTGTAGTTGATATATTTAAACGCTAGCAACGTAGCATCACAAAAATGTTTTTTCCGACCAAAACTAGCTCTAGCTCCGTGTGTTAGATCGCTACGCCAGCTATAATGTAATTAAGTTTCGCGACTGACCGGCAAATCACCCGGAGTATACTGTCAATAGGTATTTTGTGTGTGAATGCAGACATTCTCCTGCTATGAGATACATGTATGCAAGGCCATCTGCTGATATTAGAGTTGATATATGGAAACTCTAGCAACTTAGTTAGCACAGTTAGCACTGTGTCAATGGCTTAGCAGTCCAACACAGTTTACACATTTAAACAGTCTTGTTTGATAAATACACAAATAACAATGCAAACTTACAGGTTGTATACCCAGATCTTCCCCTGCTCCAACCGGTCCAAACAAGCTGTGCATATCCGGCCTCAAACTGGGCAATGTTTTGGAAGCTTTCGTCTGTGAAATGCCGGTTTCTTCGAACCTCTGGAGGAGGAACACGCCGCTGCTGGTGTGGCCATAGCTCTTCGGGATTGGTCCATTTCGTTCCGGGTACCGCATGACATCAGGCGGTACCCGGAACTAAATGGAAGACTCAAATGGGCAGTGACGTATCTCCAACGAGGCGTTTTGGGGAGGTATTTTCTGTGTTAGAGTTTTACTCGCTACAGGGTGTACTTTGAGGGTTTTGACTCTGCACACCGTTTACATGCATAAAAACCTTCATAACACACAAGGGGACGGGTAATAACCGGAAAAGCATGACATGGGAGCTTTAAACTTTAACGGACATCTTGACCGGCGAAAGAAACTGAAACTCTGCCGCACGGTCCCCTCGTTCCTTGGAAGAGGCGGAGAGGTGGGTGTTTGTCATCTGCTGGTGGACTAACCGGAGAGAATTACAGTGCTTGCCTCGAAGGGGAGGGATTGCATTGAATTAAAGCAGCGGGAGCAAACGCTTGCCTCGGGGAGGGAGAAAAAAAGCCACAGCGGAGAATAAACAGAAGGGTAACCATAGCAACCATGCGCAGGAAGTCTTCTTCGCTGCTTTTGTGGCAGACTACAGCGCCACTTACAGGCCTGGCATATGTACTACAGCGTCTCCAGCGCTTTCGAGCGGCAATGGCCGGCCGTGGCCAAACCCCACATTCCCCTGATAGGTGGAGAGTTGGCCCAATAGCCGTAGCGCCACTTTACTGACGTCAGTAAAGTGTTCAAATCTGGATCAGTTTTTATCAGATCCGTTGCAGCCCCTTTTTTTAGAGATTTGGGTATGGAGGAAAATAGAGAGGGTTGTGTTTTCTGACACTTGGTGAGTTCCCTGGAACACCGGGGACACATATTCATGTATAAAAGACGTACAAAAGTGCATTTTGCATGATAGGTCCCCTTTAAGGTAGTATCTGACATATCAAAATGGTACATTCTCCGTTAGCTTACGAGCTCCATGTTCAAGCGAGCTCCATGTTCAAGCGATCGACTATTCCTTCGCAATGTAGCATCTACTCTTAAGACACACTTCTTCTCCCTGGCCTTTTAGTCAGAGCGGAGCACGACTCCTGACTTTTCCCTGTGTTTTTTTTTTTTTAAATATCTGTTGTAATTTATTGTCTTTTATTGTGATTATAGAAATGTGTTTTTATGTGATTGTAGTTATTACATGTACAGCACTTTGGCCCGACCAAAAATCGCTTTTAAAATGTGCTTTATAAATAAACCTTGATTTGATTTGATTTGATTTGAAAACATTCGGGGCTTAGCCCACAGTGGCGGCGGCCGCGGCGCTACAGTGGAATTTTTTACTGCAACACTCCCCACACGCACACACACAGTACACCCGTGACTGTTACAATGAAGGCTCGATAATCATCTCACCGCATATAGGCAGGGGTAAAGTGCTATTTACCCCTGCCTATATGCGGTGAGATATATATATATATATGCCCTAAGGTCCTAGCACGAAGTGCGAGGAACCTAATAAATGCCTGAACTGTCAAGCAGCCAATCCGTTTATGCTGACGCATGAAAAGACAATAGTTAAGGCTTGGCTTAAAGGGCAGTTCCACTCAGTAGAAACCTGAAATGTTTCCCACAGTGAAAATATCAAGCTGCACATCTGGCCACAGTGATGTCACAGCTGGGATTTCCATCAATGTCAATGGCTAAATACCTGCTGTGAAATCACTGATGTAAGCATGGCCACAGTAACATGTCAGATTAAAGGTGACATACTTTTTTCTTTCAGTCACTATCATGATTACCAAACTGACCCACACACACACTGTCTTCCTGTGCACACACACACACAGCCCAATCACCTCTATCAATGCTGACCCCCTTCCCACAAGCTCACTTTTAACCTTTGTCTTAGCATGTAGACAGTCCTCCTAAATGTATCTAAGCCATTTATCATTTATCCAGCTTCCAAAATACTGACACACTGATGCTGATGTTTTTCTATCTCATCTATTTTATCTCATGTGATAGTTCTAACAGGTTTGTTTGTGAGGCAAGACTGCACCCTAGTGACTGAATACCCTCATGACATTCTATACAATATTACATGATGATGAGTGGAAGAATGTACACCTTCATGTAAAGGCAGAGACTACTTTTATTTCTGCAACATTCATTTACACAACAGGCTTAAGGCAACAGGAAACAACTCTGTATATACAGAGCATGGCAACATATAATTAGGCATGACATGTTTAAACGTGAAACACTTTTACAAATTACATATTCCACTAATTAGAAATAATCCAAGGTCTCACAGAAACAAGGCAGAGCAAGGAACTTCCCCCGGGCTCTCACGGCCCTCATGGAGCCAGGGCTCATGTTCACCGTGTGGCTAAAAGTTTGTGCTAATTTGTTTATTATATATTACTGTATTACACTCAATATTACATAACATTAAAATGAAAGAGCCCTTTAGGTAAAGGTAGACGTTTCTGCAAAAAGACAGTTACGGCCCGTCCACATGGCGGCGTGCGTTGAAGCTTCAACGCTTCTGCCCAGTTGCTCGCTTCAAAAGTTGAGCAATGTTCAACTTTTGAAGCTTCGACGGAAGCGTCAGCCAATCAAATCATATGCCAGTACAAGCTCTAGCCAATCAAACTGCGTGCCCTTGTGTCCGGGGCGGGAGATTCATGTGATTGGTTGTTGGTCGAGTTTCAGACACGCCCACCTGCAAGCTTCAACGCACGCCGCCGTGTGGACGCTGCGTTATACATGCCTCATTATAATGGGGTCTTATTTCATATTAAATGTCCCCTATTATACTCTTTTACATCAATATATTATAGTTCTCAGTTATATACAAAACATGTTTCTGAAGTGTTTGGCTCGAAATACCAAACAGATCATGCATTGTACACAGCAAATAAGCGTTAAAATCCCAGAGTACTGATGACCAGAGTAGAAATGTTTACACTTTGGAGTAGAATGGACATAAAGTACACTTCTCAGAGTGCACCAGAACCTCTCTTTGGTGTTGTTTCTTGGTGTGGTGTTGGTGTTGACTTGTGTAGTGTTTATTCTGGGATAATGGACTCCCTCAGAGTATATCTTTGCATTGAGTCTGTCTGTTCCGCATCGATCTTAGGTTTCGATTCGTCATCAGATAGGCCGCGCCTTCTCATTGGTTTAATGCAGCCTCCTGACCAGTGGCGTCGCCTGGCCTGTTTTTTCTGTAGCCCCGGAAAATTCTCCCTCCAATAATATAATACATTAACCGTGCTTTACGTGAACCTCATCATGACACAAGAGAGGACGGCAGGACTGTAATTTCCCGTGTTCAGTGAATGCAACAGAGGCATGACACCAGACCAATCAGAGAGTTGCATGGAAATAAACGTGTGCTTGTGTCATTCAAGCTCGGCTCTGTGTGTGTGTGGCAATAGCGCATATAGAGAGAGAGGAGAGAGAGAGAGAGAGAGAGAGGGACCGGTGCCAGCCATGGATGTATAATAAGAACAGCAGGGACCGTGTTGTTAGCATCTGGTAAGCTAGCTGCGCTAACGGACATAAGGAGCTGTTTGTTTCACAACAAGCTGGAGGAGAGTCCTCTCCTGTCAGACTGAGAGACTCAGGTGAGCTAAAGGACTCTCTGAGTGTTTAGATAGTTAACTTTAGTCTAAGTTATCTCAGTGGGTCTCAAACGGTTTGGTCACAAATTATTCAAAAGATTATTTCCGCGGCACACCTTCATATGATCATTATAGATATAAAAGAAATAAGAGAATAAAGGAAAAACAGTTATGAAATACTATATGGCAGTAAAACAAGAATAGAGTTTAAAAGGGGAGTGATTTGTAAAATATCCATAAAGAAAAAGTAAATCTGTTTACAGTTCTGTTTCATATGGGTGTTGAGAGATGTATCCATAGATCTCTTAATGTTGCTCTCAAAGTGCACCAGATTGATGCTTTTAACTTCAATATTTAAAAAAAAATCTTCCCGGGGGAGCATCCCCCCGGACCCCACTAGAGGAGGTTAGGTCCACCCCCCACTCAAAAAATAGCACTTTACCCCTGCCTATATGCGGTGAGATGATTATCGAGCCTTCATTGTAACAGTCGCGGGTGTACTGTGTGTGTGCGTGTGGGGAGTGTTGCAGTAAAAAATTCCACTGTAGCGCCGCGGCCGCCGCCACTGTGGGCTAAGCCCCGAATGTTTTCAAATCAAATCAAATCAAGGTTTATTTATAAAGCACATTTAAAAGCGATTTTTGGTCGGGCCAAAGTGCTGTACATGTAATAACTACAATCACATAAAAACACATTTCTATAATCACAATAAAAGACAATAAATTACAACAGATGTTTAAAAAAAAAAAAACACAGGGAAAAGTCAGGAGTCGTGCTCCGCTCTGACTAAAAGGCCAGGGAGAAGAAGTGTGTCTTAAGAGTAGATTTAAAAACCCCTAGGGTCTGGGCCGACCTCACATGGAGGGTGAAGTAAAAAGATATGATTCTACACTGTATTGAAGTAAACATGTATTATTTTGAATTGTATTTTAGTGAACATGTATTGTTTGAACTGTTTTATGTAATCACAACGGTTTGGGTAATTATATATAGAATAGGAATGTTATTCTTACTTTCCAAACTCACTGATCCAGAGATTCTGTGTATACACACACCTTGCCTGGGTTTCACCCCTAAAAGCAGATGTCGTCATTAAGTCGTTAAAAGACATCGTTAAATAGGTGGAGAAGAGTTTAAATGTCTGAAGGAGGATAGTTTAGGTGAAAAGATCCCCTGGGAAAGGAATGTAGAGTAAGATAAGGTAGAGATAAACATTGACTTTTGACCTGGTGTGGCTTGGGATCTCGCGTGCTGGTCAGACCTCTGATTGACCTCGGCCAGAAGCGAATCCAGCCAATCAGGGCACTTGGGGGAGGTGGTCAGTTTAAACAGCTCCTCCCCAGGGGTTCTCTAATTCGCTTGGGAGGAAAATGGGAGGGAGGAGTCGACAAATCTCCGCCCCAAAGACAGATATGAATACTGAGGTTTTTGAGTGTAAAAAGGCTTTTTTGGTTTGGTGAGTGGCAGGTCCTGATAACTGTGTCCGCATCGCATCACAAACCTGAAGTCCAATTTCTTTTTGGTTTGATGAGTGGTTTGATCCTGACGCATTTATCCGCATCGCATCACAAACCTGAAAGTCCGGAGTGCTCGAGTACTCTGTATAACTTGTATATGTGTTTGGTTTCCTACTAGAAGTAAACTCAGATAATTTGTTATAACTTTGATTCCGGTGTTTTCAATTCCTTTCTTAATTTAATAGAGATCCAGCCTCATCCAACGAACGGCGCGTAGCAGAAGTGTTCTACTCCAACAAGTGGTGACTCCCGACGTTTGTGAGCTGATCTCTAGAAAGGGACGCCGACAGCCAGGGGACAGAATCCAATCCAGGGGGAGGACAAAGAGACACTGTTGACAACTGCAAGCGCGCTATACACAAAAGGTGAGCAGACACCTGTTTTGAATATCAAAAATCTGTGATTGATTATACTAAAACTTTAGAGTTGTCAGCAGCGTTCTCACTGTTCTTAGTCACGGTGGGAAATACAATACATGTTACTAGTTGGGGATATTGGGGAAGTGCTTAGAGAAGGGTATTCAGTCCTGGATCTAGAGCAAAAATAGTGTTTGAGAGAGGCGGGTAGGTCAGTCCCAGCCCTTCACTCACTAAATACGAAGACTGCAAGGCGGTAAAAGAAGTATAGGTTAAATTCCCCGTAAGTCAAAATAACATTGATTAATACGGTTACTTTGCAGTGCTTCTATTAAAGACTACGAGGGTGAATAATGCGGTTACCTTTCGTGGTGCTTTAAATGTATAAAATGTCTGTAATTGTTATATGGTGGGTGAGACAAGAGGAGAGAGACGCGACCTCCAACTAATTATTTGGAACTAGCTGCAGGCGTTTAATTGACGCCTGGTCCATACCCACGTACAGAGCGTTGCAGTGGTCCAACCTCGAGGTAACAAAGGCGTTAATAACCCTTTCCAGGTCCTCAAACAATAAAAACAACTTGGTCTTGGCCAATAGTCGTATTTAAAAAAAGCAGGTTTTGACTACGCTGCTGACCTGCTTATCGAATTTAAAAGCGCTATTGAAGGTCACTCCAAGGTTCAGGTCCAGGCGACGCCCCTGCTCCTGACCCTCGGCTTTTTGAAAATATTCTCCAGGAAAGGCGCAACCGTGACCGTTTCAGATTGATGCAAGAGTTATACATCCATGGATCGAACACGGCAACATTTCTCCGCAGGACTGTAACGTTAGGTAAGTAGACACCAAGTGAATAATTCTGAATATTCATATTTGTCTTCTTGTTTTAATTTGTATAACCAAACCAAGCCCAGAGATCAAAGCTTTCAATCTGCCCAGCAACACCATGGTTACCGGCTGCAGCACTGAGTGTCATTAGTGCGAATGCTGTGCCACAGCATTCCACTATAGTACTTCGATTCTTTATTCTTCCCCTTATTATTATTAGTGCGAATGCTGTTTACAGCATTCCACTATAGTACTTCAAATCTTTATTAGTGCGAATGCTGTGCCACAGCATTCCACTATAGTACTTCAAATCTTTATTCCCCTTATTTCAGCCAATACTTTGGCTCTCCATAACTTCAGCTTATTTTCAGCTACAGAAACCATTCAAATATTAAACTATTCAGCCTTTTCAGGAATCGATGGGAAACCTTCAACTTTTTAAAAATATTTTATACTTTTTGAAATATTCAGGTTTTTAAACTCTTTTTTTAACATGGAAGTCAATGGGAGATGCCTTCAAATCCTCTTTTCCTACACCTTGCGCCAAATGCTACTCCTTCCACATACTTTCAGCTAGACACTTCATTCCAACTTTCAAATGATCACAACACCTTCAGCTATTAAATTCCTATTCAGATCTTTAATATCTTTTACACTTTTTGAGATATTTAACTTAGTTTGGAGCTTGGTAGAGAGGCCTTTTTCAGATTTGAACATTAGTGTGGATGGAGCAGCTCGTTAAGTCTAGAGTGCTTTGATCTCAAAACAGAGTGCAGGAGTGCTTGAAATTCTCCCCAAAAAATGTTTTAAACTTGCCATAATTCCCAAACCCTACAGACATACAGACATATTTTTTCATGAAAAACGTAGGAAAACCTCTCCTAGGTTGGAAAATAAAAAAAATTAAGAAAAAATATTAAACAAAATGCCTCTTGAGGGCATGAAGAGACAAAAAGTCCACCTAGCTCCCAATTGATTCCCATGTTAAATCTTTCCGGAACTTTCTTCAGAACAGAGAGAAGTACACTTTAGACAAACTGCTCCCATCTCCACATTTTACACACAAAACCAAAAAAAACAACATATATCAGTTCATTGGGGTTCCCTGATGCTCACGGTCTGGTCATTTTTGTATAGGAACCATAGTTTTTGAACAGGTGGCAAAATTGTCAGATATAATCCTCAATGCATTCTTAATGGGACTCAGTGCTGCAGTTAGTAAATCGTCATAAGTCGTCACCATGGTAACCTTTGATCTCTGGGTTTACACACACAGGTGTTTGTAAACATTAATTCACTACTACTTACATTTAATATCTTTATTTAACTCCTTCAGCCTAATTTCAGCTGCAGAAACCATTCAAATATCAAACTATTCAGCCTTTTCAGCACATGATGGGAAACTTTCAACTTTTTCAAAATATGTTATACTTTTTAAAACATTCAGCTTTTTAAAGTCTTTTTTTTAACATGGAAGTCATTGCAATGCATTTGAGCTGTAACAATTAACACACACACACACACACACACATACTCTCTTTCTCACACACAGACAGACAGACTCTCTCTCTCTCTCTCTCTCTCTCTCTCTCTCTCTCTCTCTCTCACACATCAAGAGAAGAGAGAGAGGGCGATCAAGAGAAGAGAGAGAGGGTGATAGAAGAGTGAGAGGGTGATCAAGAGAAGAGAGAGAGGGCGATCAAGAGGAGAGAGAGGGCGATCAAGAGAAGAGAGAAAGGGCGATCAAGAGAAGAGAGAGAGGGCAATCAAGAGAAGAGAGAGAGGGCGATCAAGAGAAGAGAGAGGGCGATCAAGAGAAGAGAGAGAGGGCAAGCAAGAGAAGAGAGAGAGGGCAAGCAAGAGAAGAGAGGGCGATCAAGAGAAGAGAGAGAGGGTGATAGAAGAGTGAGAGGGTGATCAAGAGAAGAGAGAGAGGGCGATGAAGAGAAGAGAGAAAGGGCGATGAAGAGAAGAGAGAGAGGGCGATCAAGAGTAGAGAGAGAGGGCGATCAAGAGAAGAGAGAGAGGGCGATCAAGAGAAGAGAGAGAGGGCAATAGAAGATTGAGAGGGTGATCAAGAGAAGAGAGAGGGCGATCAAGAGAAGAGAGAGAGTAATGTAACCTCCTATGAAAATGTTCAAAAAGTGCTCAAACTTCACATGTGTGCTAACAGTCCAGCGGTGAAGACATCTACGGGACAGTTTTGAGATTTCTTCAAATGCCGTTGCCATGGCAACACAATGCTCACCATGAAACACGGTTTTCTCATAACTTAAAGTGGACCTATCATGCTATATTTGAATAATATAGTGTAGGACCATACTTATACAGATGGAGCATCTTATTTCAGACTCCAGCATACAGCTTCCTGCCTACTACCAGCCAGTTACCTGCCTAAGACCTGCCAAAGACCAGTATCTGGGAATGTTAAGCCCTCCCACTATTTTCCAAGAGGGCGTTGCCAGATTTTCAATTTCAGGATTTAACCAGGAGATGGCGCTATATATTAAATAACTATGGCTTAAAGACTTAGTTTTTCACAAGAGAAAATGCAGATATTATATAAAAAACTAAAGTTAAAATCTTGTTTTTAATGCCCCAAGAGCAATAAAAACACTTGTTAAAAAAATCCTGAGTGAGGCTTTCATAAATTGCATTTAGCTGATGCTTTTATCCAAAGCGACTTAATAAATGATAAATGATTATTCATAACAAATATGAGTGATGTGTGATTATTATTCATGCTATATACTGATATAGGGCTAAGTAAGCAATCAATCCTGAAAATGAACCCTTAGTTGTTCAATATATTTATTCAGACAATGTGAGTAGAAATACAGAAATTCTGCTCCCACCTAAGGCCAACGTTGCAATATTACAACATTTCCCTAAAAACTTACCAAAACGTAAACATTTTTAAAACTCTTTCATTTCTGCTCCAGAGGCCAGGGGTTAAATTGGGATTTTATATGTGGGGGGGCTCTGTTAGAAGGTGTGACGGGGGAGGGGGGAGAGAGTTAGACGCTCGTGAATTGTCAACGGGGGGGGGGCCTCTCTGCACGGAGGAGCCGCGGAGGAAGAGACACACGTTCACTAAGCCGAATCACAGTGATCTGCTATTTTAACACTAGAACCGCCAGAGATTTTTTATACCTAAAACCGCCACCTGGGTCAAATTGACCCGCTATTAGAATGCATTGATTTTCAAGGTAAAATGTTCTTTTATTGAACAGAGAGTTTTGATCGCACAGGGATGAAACGTATACCAATATAATCTGTGGACTCTCAGGGCTCGACATTATAAATGGCCCGCTGGGCCGGAAGCATTATTTAGACACCGCGGCCAGCATAACGTACTTTCAACTCGCCCCATAGCTGTTTGCTGCGGAGCGCAGTGCGAGCAGTCTCCCGTGAGCGGGAGCACACTCCTTCACTACAGACTGTCTCTATCTCTCTCTCTCTCTCTCTATCTATAACTATCTATCAATATATCTATCCATCTATCTCTCTCTCTCTCAATCTATCTCTCAATCTATAAGGAGGAACCGCAGTAGACAAAAGGCGTTGCTATAGCAACACGTCATGTTTATATGAAAAGGGGTGGGGTCAATATGACCCGCTTGGCGGAAATAGGTATAAATGGCAATTTTTTGGGCGATTTCTTCAATCTGACTTCATATTGACCATTTTTAACAACATAGGGTGCTACATAACACAATTTCAGGAAAAGTCACGGACTGGAAGACTTTAATATTTTATTGAAAAAAAGTTACACACAATAAAAAACAGCTCTGGGTCAAATTGACCCGATTGGCGGTTCTAGTGTTAAAGTAAATTCAACACAAATCGACCCTAAATATAGCATATATTAAGAACGAGAAAGTGTTAACATCGTTTTTTGTAAACATATGACAAATGTGCGAGGGTGATGACATCAGAGCATCGTCCTATGGGCTTAGCCCCTGACAGGTACAACAGGTGTTCACTCAGAGGGGGGTAGGTACCCATTTACATGTAAAAAATCAACATACAGTAGGTGGGTGGGGGATGGTGAACGGTATGGTCAATGTAATTAATTCATGTAATAAAAACATCTCAGGTCAGTAACACTGAAAGCTAAATGTGCGTACGTAGCGCTGTAACTTCCTCCACAAAAGCAGCCTTCTGTTTATTCAACGTGGTGGGGGCCGAAGGAACCGGGCAGAGTTTTTCGCCGGTCAACGTGTGTGAAAGTTTAAATCTTCCTTATTGAGCTTTAAAACAAATGAATAACGACTATATATAATAATAAAATAAACACCGGCATTAAATAAAAAGTCATGAAAGAGATAAGGAGGAGAAAAGGTTTAAGGAAGTAAGCAAGGAATACAGAATGTCGAAATCCTCTGTTTCACGCGATGTCGAACATTGAAAAGTCCTTATAAAATGATAGAATTTAAAAGAGTCTTGAAAAAGCATGGTGATGGCAATAAATGCATTAATGAATCCCCAAAATCTACAGAATACATTTAATTTAAGGGGAGCAGTTACTGAGAAGTATATAATGAGAACTGCTACCAATGGTGGCCTATTTAGTTTATTAAGAAATACATATTTTTAGCTATTCATTCGCAGAAATGTAAAGTGATCTATCTAAGTTCTATTCATATTCTTGACGGGAAGAGTTAGTATACAATAGGCTTTAAAAGCCTTCTCCAAATCAAACCAAGATAGTCAGTCAGTCTTTTCTTCCAAAAAGTTTGTGACAAGATGTGAAGTTAACAGGTATTCACTCAGAGGGGGGTAGGTGAACCGGTTTTTCACCGGTCAACGTGTGTGAAAGTTTAAATCTTCCTTATTGAGCTTTAAAACAAATGAATAACGACTATATATAATAATAAAATAAACACCGGCTGTTGTTATGCCTGCTGTAACGTTAAATTACTCCGTTCTCCGCTTAAGTAATTATGCCGTTACAAGCTTCATAGTTGTATTTATCATCTAAATTTGCCGAAACAAGTTTAATATTCTGAAAGCCAAGACTTTGTTTATTTGAAATCAGATGAAAACAAACTGTAACGGACCCTGCCGTGTTATCTTGATATTTCCGGCCCAGACCCTTTCATACCGGCAATGCGCGATAGAACCAACAGGAACTGCGACAGCATAAATATGCGAACACAAACCTACAGACTGCTGGAGAAGAGATATCACAGGGGGGGGGGTTGGGACACACACATTCCGATGGCCAATTAGTTTTAAACAAAGAGTAGGCTATACTCAACATAGGGGGATGGGGGCTGGTGAACGGTATGGTCAATGTTTGTAAACACTGTGACATTTTGACTTTATTTGATCATTTCAGTTAAAAACTAACGTTCATATTTCATATTACTGTTTTGCCTGGCTGGACCTGTAATTTACAGGAAAGGAGTGCACGCTACTAAAGAGACACGCTACCATGGAAACCAAACAATGGTGTTGCTGTATTGAAGTCCGAGTGGAAACAGTCATATTTGGAGCGTTATGTTAGAATGAAACAGCGAGGTCGTGACTCACAAAAAAAAAGTGTTACTTCACTAACTGTAAGCTTGTCACTCAGAGCAACCTACAGTTAACTTAACTGTTGGAAAAGAAAGATCAGGGGGGGAGAGAGCTGTGATGGGCCATTAGGTGTGTAAACACACAGCTGAGAGCTGCCGTTTCATTCTGACTGTTTAAAAAACGGTAACAACGGACTATTTTTCTTAGCGGATGCATGTCAATTTAAATCAATACATACAACTATTTTTTAAATCAATAAAAATATTTTCTAAATCCATAAAAGCATTTTAATTAATATTGGGAGTCATGTCGTTACTTTTTTGAGAATGTGGCCATGTAATAAGCGGGATAATTTGCAGCGACTTGGTCATTATGGGGAAAAATAACACCCAGGGATCAAGATCCCTCCGCGACGCGGGTCTTGATCTGCCAGACAAGGTTCCATTAAAATATAAATATTTTTAGTGAATTACTGAGATTAGGCACGTTAATAACATTTTAATGAAGTTGAATACAGTATATTCATATTTGTCAGTGATTTCATGTCAATTCGGCGAACATAAACATAAATGATCGTGGTGAAGATGATGATTAAATTAGGATTAAAAATCGAGAGCCGGCCATTTCCTCTCGTTCGTTTTTTCCGACTAAACAACATTATTTTGTTAAATAACAACATGGTGATGTTTTGTAAATGATTACATGTCTTATTTAGCACAGACTATGATCCTATCCGTGACATATGGATCTTAACAAAGATCCGCTATACATTAGTACCAGACATACTGTACATCCAGCTTACTGTGTCGAAGTTGATTTCACATGACTCCAGTGTGGAACCCCACTGCACCCCCTGGTGGATCAATGATCCATTGCAGCTGGCTTCACAATAATTAAATGTATTTATCACGGGGGCGGTATCAAGTCAGACTGGGGGCTGGCTCTTCATCACGGGCCGATCACGGACCAATCACGGACCAATCACGACCCTCGCGTTTCAAACTGTCCAAAATAAGACGCTCTATCTGTATAAGGCATATTTATACTTTTTTTTTTTCAAAATACCAAACAGATCATGCATTTTAACCATGCCTCATTTTGCTCAATTTGACATTTTTTAGCTCTGTTTTTGCAAGGGCAGATTCTGTGAGAACAGCACCATCTACAGGCCTGGCATATGTACTACAGCGTCTCCAGCGCTTTCGAACGGCAATGGCCGTGGCTGTCTCCTCCTGATTGGTGGAGTTGGCCCAATAGCCGTAGCGCCACTGTCCTGACGTCAGGACAGTGTTCAAATCTGGATCAGTTTTTATCAGATCCGTTGCAGCCCCTTTTTTAGAGATTTGGGTATGGAGGAAAATAGAGAGGGTTGTGTTTTCTGACACTTGGCGAGTTCCCTGGAACACCGGGGACACATATGCATGTATAAAAGACATACAAAAGTGCATTTTGCATGATAGGTCCCCTTTCAGTGAAAATGCTCGAAATGGCCCAATACTTCACAGGTTTGGTAACGATGCAGCCATCAACACATCTAAGCGTATTATGGGGTGTCCTCAAATGCCGTTGCCATGGCGACAGATAATTCACCATCAAGTTAGTTCAAAAGTTTGCAGTTCAAATATTCTGCTGCTTTCCCAAGCCTTTTTACTTTCTTTTCTCATCTTAATACATATTAATTCACTACTACTTACATCTGATATTTAACTCCTTCAGCCTATTTTCAGCTGCAGAAACCATTCAACTATTACATTATTCAGCTATTTCAGGACATCAAGGCTATACATGTTGTTGTTCATACCTTTTTTTAAACCTTTTCTTTTAAATATTAAGCTTTTTCTGCATTTTTCTAGCTAAAAGCAGCTACCATTCAGCTAATAACATATTCAGCTTTTTCTGCATTTTCAGCTAAATTCAGCCACAAATGTTCACAGTTTACAGCATTCGCATGCATTTTCTGCAGGAAATGCATTTTCTAGGAATGCATTGAGGATCATATCTGACGATTTTGCCACCTGTTCAAAAACTATGGCTCCTATAAAAAAATTACCAGACCGTGAGCATCAGGGAACCCCAATGAACATGTTTGTTTTTTTGGTTTTGTGTGTAAAATGTGGAGATGGGAGCAGTTTGTCTAAAGTGTACTTCTCTCTGCTCTGAAGAAAGATCCGGAAAAATTTAACATGGGAATCAATTGGGAGCTAGGTGGACTTTTTGTCTCTTCATGCCCTCAAGAGGCATTTTGTTTAATATTTTTTCTTAATTCTTTTTTATTTTCCAACCTAGGAGAGGTTTTCCTACGTTTTTCATGAAAAAATATGTCTGAGGAGTGTAGGGTTTGGGAATTATGGCAAGTTTAAAACATTTTTTGGGGAGAATTTCAAGCACTCCTGCACTCTGTTTTGAGATCAAAGCACTCTAGACTTAACGAGCTGCTCCATCCACACTAATGTTAAAATCTGAAAAAGGCCTCTATACCAAGCTCCAAACTAAGTTAAATATCTCAAAAAGTGTAAAAGATATCAAAAAGCTGAATAGGAATTGAATAGCTGAAGGTCTTGTGATCATTTTAAAGTTGGAATGAAGTGTCTAGCTGAAAGTATGTGGAAGGAGTAGCATTTGGCGCAAGGCGTAGGAAAAGAGGATTTGAAGGCATCTCCCATTGACTTCCATGTTTATAAAAGTATAAAATATTTTTAAAAAGTTGAAGGTTTCCCATCGATTCCTGAAAAGGCTGAATAGTTTAATATTTGAATGGTTTCTGTAGCTGAAGATAAGCTGAAGTTATGGAGAGCCAAAGTATTGGCTGAAATAAGAAGAATAAAGATTTGAAGTACTATAGTGGAATGCTGTGGCACAGCATTCACACTAATAATAATAATAAGGGGAAGAACGAGATGACACCATTTGAAACATTTAAAATCACAAATTACAACTTTTATAAACACTTTTATAGACGGAGTTTAACTAGAATCAATCCACCTCTCGGACCGTTACAAAGACGCAAGCTGCATGCGCACGCAGTGGTGACGACGTAGTAGACCAACTGACAAACCGCCACACACAGGCCGTTTCTCAATGTCGAGTATACCTGCTGCAGAGCCACTATTTCAAGTATACTACGTCATCGAGTGGCGCCGAATGCTGGGCATTTAACATGCATTTAAACAGTCCTTCGGCGCCACTCGATGGCGTAGTATACTTGAAATAGAAAATGCATTTCCTGCAGAAAATGCGTCCAAATTTCAAGCACTCTTCCACTCTGTTTTGAGATCAAAGCACTCTAGACTTAACGAGCTGCTCAATACACACTAATGTTAAAATCTGAAGAAAGCCCCTCTACCAAGCTCCAAACTAAGTTAAATATCTCAAAAAGTGTAAAAGATATCAAAAATCTGAATCATTTTTGAATAGCTGAAGGTCTTGTGATTATTTTAAAGTTGGAATGAAGTTTCTAGCTGAAAGTATGTGGAAGGAGAAGCATTTGGCGTAAGGTGTAGGAAAAGAGGATTTGAAGAGTCGTCCCATTGACTTCCATGTTAAAAAAATAGTTTAACCTGTTACGCCCCGCCCCCCCAGTACCGGGCGGATAAACGCGTCATTTGCAGGAAACAACGTCTAAGGAATCTTAATATTTAATAAACTATGAATGTTTTATATCCATGTAACGGGAAGAAACTCAGCTAACTGATCTTTTTAATTTTTTTCCCCAAAAAACCCCCACAATGCTAACACTCAGCCTCTGAATTAGCCACGAGCGAAAAAATGTAACCTAAAACGGCACTTAAACTCACAATAACTCCCTTATTACTTATCCTAGATGCACAGCCAACCACTCGTTTTGGGTCTCCTAGAGACACAGAATCGTTTGGTGCCCACCTCAACACTCAGTGATAAACATTTGCGACGCTATAAACGAAAGCGTACATCATAACATGTGGAGCTAGGTAGCTAGAAACGCTAACATGGCTTACCTTGGTCAAAACTGGTCTTCAATGGCATTAAAACGATAAAAAAACGATGCTGCAGTTAATCCATAGGTTAATCCAATGTATCTGTGTCCTCTTTGAAATTATTTCTGATAATCCATAAGCAATAAAACTGCTTTTTCGTTTCCAAATGCCAGAGCTAGAGATAGGTCCACTCTGCTGCACATTTACATGCGCGCAGCCCCCACCTTTTCTCTTCACAACGTGCGTGTGTGGGGGCCTCCCCATTCGATTCTATTGGCTCTAACGGTCAGAAAGAGGTGTCAACCATCCAAATCGACCAAGGGGGGCCAGAGATATGGAAAAAAAAACATTTTCACCCAAATCACCTCAGAGGTGGGGTGGTTTTGGCTAAACCTCTCTAAAAAGATCAAATGTCACTTGTTTTGCACGGTACTTATTATATGTTGTACTTTGGATTCCTAAAGCTTTTAGTCTACTAACCCATCATCCAAGGGTAGTTTTCACTATCTGTAAAACATAATCTTTGGACGGACACTATAATTTACAGTTTTTTACTATGTAAAATCTGAATTTTCTTTAAAATAAAAAACATCTATATTGATTCTGACACTTCTACATCCAACTCACAGATGTAACCTTGCTTTGATAAAAGAAATTATTCATATAACCCTTTTAGAAGTTAACTTGTAGTCATTTGTTTTGGGCATGTCATTTTCGAGCCTGAAACATGAAAAACAGGCTTGGTGCTTAACAGGTTAAAAAGCTGAATATTTCAAAAAGTATAACATATTTTTAAAAAGTTGAAGGTTTCCCATCGATTCCTGAAAAGGCTGAATAGTTTAATATTTGAATGGTTTCTGTAGCTGAAAGTAAGCTGAAGTTATGGAGAGCCAAAGTATTGGCTGAAATAAGAAGAATAAAAAAATCGAAGAACTATAGTGGAATGCTGTAAACAGCATTCGCACTAATAAAGATTCGAAGAACTATAGTGGAATGCTGTAAACAGCATTCGCACTAAATATACCCTATCCCAACACTGCTCCAACACTATTTGTGTATACATTGTAACAATAACAATACAAACGGGGGTTTGTCAAGCAAAGCGGCTAGTGTAGTCCTAAACGATAGCTGAGGATTATGGGTAGTGTAGTGTTTTCTGCCATCCTAAACTCGGAAAAAATATTTGTTTCTCCGAATCGAAGGGGAAAAATACAAAAGCATTGTACACAATTTAAACCAATCAATGTTGTGTAATTAACAAGGATAATCTGGTGTTTTTGAGTTGATGAGTAGTGCAGATATCACTGTAAAATCAATCGACAGTAAGGAGAATACTTACTTCCGGGTGTAAAATTATCCGTTATCCAATGGGAATGCTTGTGCTTCCCTGAGCGTCAAATACCACCGCCGATGGGAATACATTGCAATCAGTTGAAAGCTCTTTGCGTCGATTTATGAAGCTGAAGGAGACTCGGTGCGTCACAACTGCACGCCAAAGGACCCTGACCAAGCGTCACTATTGGACTATCAGGGAGTGAGACTGTGTTGTCATAAGGGGGTATGGAGAGGAAAACGCCAGAGGGGATCTACGGTGAAGCTGTGTGTGTGTGTGTGTGGGGGTGGGGGGTGTGTGGGCTGTGTGTGGGTGGATTGTGTGTGTGGGACAGTCATTCAGTCAGTTGAGCTGCTGCTCCCTAACCATGGCTGTTCTCTCTGCAGAGGTCCTGCGCTGGCATGTAAGTTTCCATTTTACTTTATGTATTTCAGTTTAAGCTTAACTTTTTTTTTTAAACTGTTGGAAATTGGGTTAAGTTAGGTTTTAGTATTAAGCTAGGATATGTCTGACCCAAGTTTTTGGACATTCCTGAGAATTACACCAACTGTATTTACATTATTAACACATCATATACTGTACAACGGCAAGAGAATCCCTCATTACGTTTTGCTCTATACATCTCTTTACATTTTGCACTATATGTGTAACAGTGTGATGTTTTGGGACCCTTGGGAAGTGTGTAGGCGCTGAGAGGCTCCATCGGTGAGGGTAGGTGTTGCTGTGGATGGCCCCGGGCTACACACTATGCCAGACAGATTTCCTGACACTGAAACACAGATAGGAGCTGCAGATTACGGGAACATGACACAACTTGGAAAGATTCAGCCATGTGTGAAAACCATCCATCATTTTAATCAGCAGTACAAAACACAGGAACAAGATAAGGGGAACAGAAATATAATATGATTTATTATTGTTAGATTATTGTCATTGTTTTGAATGTTGGAGCAAAATCCCATCAAAAATAACATTTATATGGATATTCTGGAGGATTAACTATTCACATTATTTTTCTAATTGTGTAGTACCATTATGTCAAAAGATTCCAATACTAGTAGAAGCCATGCATTGGAAATGCACATAAGAAATGACAATATTATTACTAATGCTTTAATTTTATGCATTTCTTAATTGTTGTAGCTGGTCTATATACATTACAGCCCATTTAAAATACTTTTAAAGCCTAACCAATGTATCATACTTTATAGCCTTGCTGCACATTATCCCTTACTTACTATCTGGGATTTATATGCAATTGATGCTTTATATCGATAAAATATTGTCTGTAAGGAGATAACATGGCATTTAAAAACGTTTATTAATGTGTTACTATTACTTTAATTGTGTACAGCTTTATAACTCATTATACAATAACAACTGTTACCAAAAATCAGTGTGTAATCAATTATTTCAACATTGAAAATGGACTACAGAAAATTACATCAAGGAATTGTGCTGTTCAACAATTCAACATGATGACTTCCAACTTCACTGCCAGTCATTATTTGGCAAAACCAGGTCAAGTTTGCTGTCTTTCTGCAAACCACTTTCTTTTGCATTTTTCCCTTTCATAACAATTTGGAAAATGTTAAGTTGTACAGTTCAGTTGGGTTGAACCAAAAGCGGGTGCTAGTGGAGCCTCGCAGATGGGGGTGCTGCTGCCACCTCATCACCCCCCCTTTCCCGCGTCCATTTGCGATGTCTCGCTGTCTCGCAGCAACCAGGAAACCACACCAGTAAGCCAGCTCCAGTGTTTCCCACAGAATTTGATTCTATTTGTGGGGGCACCGCACCGGCAAGAAAAGCCAAAGGCCCCTTAACCTATTCGGGTGGCCCACGCATCCACCCCCTCAAATAAGAAAATACATGAAAGTTCATGGCTACTGTAGACAACATTCTTGTTGCTCTGTGTTGCGTTGTTAATGAGTGAGACACACCGGAGTTGAGGATCTGTGGGGTTTATTCTCCCAAAAATAATTGGCAGAAGCTCCAACAAGCCGTTTAGGACAGAGAGTGAATACACATACTATACAGAGATGCTGTATGAGAAACCAATGTAAGTTTGGAAAATTGCACAATGTAAATCTATTCTAGTAGACCTCAACAATGGAATTATGATCAGTAGAAATGGCCATGACATGGGACCTTTAAAGGTGGTCAAACATACTCGTACATTATATGTATTATCACATGAACAACCATTTTTTGCATTGCTAAAATATAGGTAAACCTTTTTGATGTTTGTGATTTGTATAGAATTAAAGCAGGATACAGAATGGCCTTACTGGGACTACAATCTCCTTCATAGCAGTGTTCATGATAGTAGCACCACATACAGTAGAACATAAAACACAAAAGAAATACAGTACATTACACAGACTAGTGTTTAAAGAATTGGATGAAATGACAATAATTTAACAACTGCATTGCATGTTGAGTCCTTAATGTTGCTTGGCAAAAAGCTTCATATACTTCCAGCCAGGACAAGGGTTCAGCTAACCAAACACAAATGTAAGGGAAATGGCACTGATTCGTCTTTCTGCCGGGACATAGCAGATTTACTTAGACTACAGATAATGATGGTGGCTATGGACATTCCTGCTCTTAATTGCTACCTGAGGAAAAAACGAGAGGCGTGACAAATTGCTAGTAAAAGCAGAATATTTGAAACTGCCCAACAACCACACAGTGAAATAGCAATAGCAATATAATATTAATAGCAAACAGTCAGATGGATAGAGGCCCTGTTCGGCCAGAGGATACCCATACGCCTTCTGATATCCTAGTAGTATTACACATGTAGACAGACAGTTTCAAAACAAACCTTTTTTCTCTCTCTATAGGCTCGCATTGAGGAGCTGGAAGATGAACTGGAAGCAGAGCAGGCCATCAGAGCCAAGGTATGATACTCTTATAACGGGCCCAGTATAATATCTCCCCCCTCCCTTGATGAAACAAAGGTCAGATGTGTCTGTCGAACCACAAATGTTTTTTGGTTCCAAATGCGAATAGGTTACTGGCTCCCATCTGGCCCTGAAACCGCTTTGGTGAAAAAGGGGTACGAGTGTCACTTTATTAGGGCCCGAGCACGGAGCGCTAGGACCCAATGGCATCCTAGCACGAAGTGCGAGGAACCTATTGTTATTGGAGGGATTATTATTATTATTTTTCTGCTGGCGTTTCCTCTTTTTGAGCGCTTTAGGACGCTTCAAAAGTTGTATAATTTTGCACGGACGCCAGGACCGGTGAAAAATTCAATATTCTGGAGTCAATGGGTTCAAATTATTCAACCTGCTCGCTAGCGCCACCTATGAAAATCCCATTTCAGAAAAATGTACAAAGTCGCACCTAAACTCCGAATAACCTGACATTTTGCACACTTATCCGTCTCGACCTGCTCTACAAATGATCCTCTTGGACTGTTAAGCTCCGCCTACTTTTATTTTATTTTAATTAGCATAATGTTCAAAAGAGTGAAATATTCACTTAAAGGTGGGGTAGGTAAGTTTGAGAAACCGGCTCGAGATACACTTTTTGTTATATTCCATGGAATGCTCTTAACATCCCGATAGCAATGAATATCTTAAGTGCTTTGACAAAAAATCCATAAAAAAATTTCATCTGTGGAAGCCGTAGTACTGTAAAAAGCACGACCAATCATTTTAGCCGGCCCGGCTAAAATAACTGGATGCAGGGGCGGACTGGCCATCTGTAGAATCTGGAGAACCACAGAACGGCCGGTCGTCAAGGGCCGTTGACGGCCGGCCGGCCCTTTATATATTTTTTATTTAACGTCATCTTTTAAGTTGCGCTGACGGCCGACAGAGGGCGACAGCGGCCGCTAATGCAGTTGTGTGGTTCTTATCTGTCAAATAATCACACACGAAGAAGAAAAAAGACCAGCCACACGAAGAGAAGGGATTAGACGCCGAGACAGGGAGAATGAAAAACATAGATACAAATCAAAGAAAACGGTGTGGGCGAGAAGGCAAGAGGAAAAATGTCACTCGCAGGTGAAGCATATAAATGTCGCAAATTGATAGACCTTTTTGGCAGCAGCGCTGCCACAAGCACTATCATCAGCAGCTTAGAACAAGTGCAAGATGATGAAGAGAATGATGAGGGCGCGAGTTCAGATATACAGCCAGCCTCCTGCGTTCATGATGAGGGACAGAGTTGAGCTGGTGGAAGAACCAGCTCAACTGGCACATACAAGAGCAGGGCAAGAGCAAGAGGTGGGTGAGAATTATCCCTTGAACTGCATAAATGCAGCCTAATAAACAGCTGATTTCCAATAACTAATAACAAATAGTACTGTATGTTTGTGTGTTTACTGTTTTACGATGTCCCATGTGTTTAAGACATCTGAGGAGTGTCCGCCCTCTTTAGGTGAGAATTATCCCTTAAACCAGGTGGCGCGTGAGGCTCAGGTTTGGGAAGGCTAAATAACTTTTTTTTACCTGACGCTGCCCGCCTCCGGCGTCTATAGAAAAGAGATCAACTCAGTGAAAGCACTGCCTGCTGACCAATTAGAGCTCAGTGTGCGAAGTTTAAATCTATCAAGTCATATTACAGGATAAAGGAAATACAGTTTAAACTGCCGTAGCCTATGCAGAGAAGACGCCGACATGTCGCACTTATCATTCATATCACATCATCAATCAGATCATCGATCATATAATATCACAATATTTCCTTATCTGAGTCAGCTTCTCGAGCCGTATCTGGCCGTGCAACACTTACATTGTCACATATACTGTATGCAGAAGTATTATTTTAAGCAACACATTAGGTTGACGAAACACTAAACTCAAATGTAATTAAAGTCAGATCCACTCGTGTCTTATGGGGCAGTGATATCATAAAACTGGTGTACGCATTCAAACACTCGGTAGCCTAGTTTATTTATTTTTTAACCAGTTGTTATATATTCACCTTGCAGGTGCAACTATGTGGCTTGTATCCTGGATTATATGTTTAAGTCATGGATGTTTAAAGTTCATATTTGGCGCTGGCGCGGGACCGTAGCAGGATGTGACGCATATTTTAGTTGACCTAATTAAAACCGTTTTGTTTTTTATTTATGTGTCACAGTATCACCTCAAAATACAAGATACGAAACATTTTCAACCATGCAACAAAATATAAATAGTCCTACAAATACTTTTATTTTATTTCCTTCTTATTTTTGTCTAAGTTCAAGGGAGCCAGAGCAGAGGGCTTAAGAGCCGCGGGTTGCCGACTCCTGCCCTAGGAGATGAGCATGTTCAGTCGATAAATATGGCCGCCATTAATCAAAACGTGTTTGCAAAAAGATGGGGCTTAGAAAGAAATGCTCATAACTCATCAACAATGTATCCATATATCACAGATTTTGGTGGATAGCTTCAGTCTGTCTTGGGGAATAGGCACACCAAAGCATTTTCATTTTGGACTATAGGGGGCGCCAAAAACACCACCAATTTATAACTCAAGAACGGATGGACGAATGTTTTTAATTTCTTTTTACACATTTAAAGTGTCGCAACAAATGCAGAATGTGGGCGTGGCCTATAAAAATTTTTTAAAATTGCGACAGCATAAAATGAGCTTCGGACGCAAAACTTGGGACACACGTCACAGCCCACGACCTTTTCGAGAATGTACAAAAATAAAACGTAATTTTTCAAAAAAACTGCTCACTAGCGCCCCCTATTGTGTGGTAGTCACATATAGTTTCTCAGAATTTCACGAATTTTGGCACATACTCATGGAATTGCGGACATATTTCAAATTGCCTTCCATTAGCCCCGCCCCCAAGGAAGTCGGCCATTTTCAAAAATGTGCGTTTTTCATGCATTTTAAGCACATTTTTGCGAACTCCTCCTAGGGGAATGATCGGAAAAATTCCAATCCAGGACAACTTCAGCCCCTATCAAATATGATGCTAAATTGAGAAGCCAAATGTTGATAGCTCAATCGTGGAGGTCGTAAGCTAACAGCGAATACACCATTTTTGACGATTTACATGTCACAAATTAATCCAAACTACTTGCATACAGTTTTACCGATATTCACGAAACGCTGTATATACATTGCTCTTATGAATCTGGACATATTTCAAATTGCCTTCCATTAGCCCCGTCCCCCAGAAAGTCTGCAATTTTCAAAATCTTTCGTTTTTCATGCATTTTAAGCACATTTTTGCAAACTCCTCCTAGGGAAATGTTCGAAAAAATTCCAATCCAGGACAAGTTAAGCGCATATCCAATGTCATGCTACATTGAGAAGGAATAGTCCTTCGCTCGAACGGGGAGCTCGTAGGCTAACGGAGAATGTACAATTTTTGACCATTTATATGTCAGATAAGCTACTGACACCCTAACCCTACAAATAAAGTGTGTACTGTAGGCCTGTTACATATATTATTGAGCGATATATATGGGCACCAAATCATAATCTCGCCTAGGGCACCAAAATGTCTAGGGCCGGCCCTGAGTCCAGCCATGCGTCACGCCTCTTTTAAACATCACTGTTGGCTGAAATCGACTCCGGAGAATACATCAGTGTATTCGGTTACTGCTCCTCCAGACAGCCTCCTCGATAATCGATCCTCGACGAGCCTTTAGAGAAATGTGTTTTCCTTCGAGACGGCGCGCCGACATCCGTTTCCGGGTCGCTGCCGGAGGACCTGGGAGTTTGGGACGCGAAAATTATAGAAATGAGTTTCTCATTTCGGAGGACTCGCGCGCGTCTGCTTGACGCGGGGACGACCGGCCGCCCTCCCCGACAGACACACGGATGCGAGGGCCCGCTCATCACTGCGCGCACTTCTGTGACCGCAGTTTTAATTTAATTATGTTTTTCGTGTCATTGTAGTGTGTTAACAATTGTAAAAAACGTAATAGTACATAAATCTTGGTTTTCATGCAGCTGTGGTCAGGGAATAATCCTGATCTCACGTAAGGCAGAAAACATGGATGACAACATCAGAGTCACCGGTGTTGGGGGTAACACGCTAAAAAGTAACGCATTACTGTAATCAGATTACATCTGTCTGTAATGCAGTAATGTAACAGGTTACTTTTGATAACAGAAGCTACATTGCAGTTACTTAGCACACAATTATCTCATTACTTGGGTTACTTTAAGGCAGGGGTACTCAAACTTTTTTGTTAAAGGTCCACTTGTGAATTTTATACAAGGTCAATGGTCCGGATCAATGCCAGTAAAGTCCCCCCCACCCCCGGAGCGGAGCGACGAAATTGAAATTATGAAGCAGTTTCGGCGCACTATGCATGGGGCCCCCTTGAGGAGGTTTCCCGACATGTCGTTGCAGTAAATTAAAGGGTGTTTCATGTTGTCGTTGCTGTGGACCTTCTTCATCTTTTTTTATGTCTTTATTTTTTTTTAATTTTTAAATTGTTACGTTTATTCTGGTTTGTATCTTTTATTTTGAATTAATTAATTAATTTTATGTTTTGTGAGCTGAGCTGTGTGATTTTATATGTTATGTATCTCTCTGTACAGCACTTATAGTGCTATATAAATAAAGTTGGATTGGATTGGATTGGATTAATCTACTTTATTTGGGGGCCCCCTTCTGGTCCAAGCACTTGCCTGTCGGTAAACGGCGCCCCTGTATACACACACACATTCAATACATACATACAGTATGATGGCTTGAACTAGTGGGAGAAATGGCACTGTTTGTCTGTAGCCAATGCCTTGAACCTCGGCAAAAATGGCATTAGAAGCATTAGAAAGTCAAGGTAAACTTGCGGTTAACTTGCGGCCTGCAATGCGTGTCACGCTCGCGGACACAAGTAAATATATATGCACGTTCATTCTCACAACGCGTCAGACACAAGAAAATATAAATTAAAGGGGACCTATCATGCAAAATGCACTTTGTGATGTCTTCTATACATAAATATGTGTCCCCGGTGTGTCAGGGAACTCACGCAGCGTCAGAAAATAAAACCCTCTCTCTTTTCCTCCGTACCCAAATCTTTTAAAAACAGGGGTACAACGAGCGGATACAGATTTGCTGCCGATCTGACGTCAAATCGGCAGCGGACCCACAGAAAATCAGAAACAATGCCTGACGTGTTTTGGACGTAATCTCGTCTTTGTTTACATTAGCAAGCCTCGCTAACACTCAGAGCTAACCTGTACTGGAGATCACATGTGTTTAAAAAGCAGGAAATAAAAAAAGGAACTCACCTTTTGATAAACCTGCAAGAGAAAAAGCATTTGAGCTCCATTCTGTTTCAGAAATAATCTTTGATGTGGTTTAGAACAGGATGGCGTGTTATCACAGCAGAATTTAACTTTATCTCTGGTAGAATTCTGATCAGGCATTAGCTCCGCCTCCTCCTTTTTTTTTTTTCAAGCTAAGGACCTTTTTTAAGAGGTAGGTTTCTAATATGTAATGCCTAACTTTTTCTGAGTAACTATCTACCCAACACGGAGAGCCACACACAAACAACAGAGAAACATTCCTACTTCAAACTGTTGTGCATAGAGTGAGTGGTGTTGGGTGGTGCTGACCTGCATGTTGACTCAGCCAGTGGTGCGGAGGGGAGCGATGAGTGAGCCAAACACAGGTTTCTTCGCCTGAGCCAGGTGAATGAGGGAAAGCTTCAGTGAAACGTATCGGCTTTCATGTTCTACTAGAGATATGACGTCTGTAGCTCAGTGCTGCTTTCTCTCTCTCTCTCACACACACAAACACATTTATTTATGGCAAAAAAGCATGTGTATTTATGCTACAATACTTTGTTTCGCCTCTTAAGACCTGCATGTTGTATTCATGTGACAGTACTTAACCTCTTAAGCCCTGAGTCTGTTTTTCAGGTCTCAGGCTCGAAAATGACATTCCCAGAACAAATGACCATATCTTCCCTTCTAAAAGGGTTAAATTAATAATCTTTATTCTCAAAGTAATGATAAACCTGTGAGTTGGATGTAGAAAAGTCAGAATCAATATAGATGTTTTTTATTTTAAAGAAAATTCATATTTTACATAGTAAAAAACTGTAAATTATAGTGTCCGTCCAAAAATTCTTGTTTACTTGTAGTGAAAACTACCCTTGGACGATGGGTTAGTAGACTAAAAGCTTTAGGAATCCAAAGTACAACATATAATAAGTACCCTGTATCAAGATTGATGCAAAACAAGTGACATTTGACCTTTTTAGAGAGATTTAGCCAAAAACCCCCACTTCTGGGGTCATTTGGGTGGATTTGACCTATCTCTGGCCCCCCTTGGTCGATTTTGATGAATGAAATCTCTTTATAACCGCTAGAGCCAATGGAATCGAGGGAAAGTTATATACACACCAAAACGTTAACAAATAAGGAGTTAGAGTGACGCGTAACCAAAACCGGAAGCTGCATACTTGGCTACCATTAGCAGCTAACTTTTCCGCTCCGATTTTTACATAAAAAATGGAATTATGGATTATAAATAATTTCTTCAAAGGCACAGGTACATTATCAACCTATGGATCAACAGTTGTAGCATTTTTTTTTCTTCGTTTTAATGCCATTGAACACGTCTTTTGACCTAATTGACAGCTACGGTGAGACGATCTGCCGTAAAAGCTCCGTAAAGGTACGTGTTGTGATGTCTGTGTTTGCTTCCCCTGTCGCAAGTTCGGATCGCTCAGTGATGATACTATACCTAAATAATCAGTGGAGTGCAGCTACGATAAGTAATAAGGGTATCTTTATCTTGAATTGTGTGCCGCAGTGCGTTTTTTTCGCTCAGGGGTCATTTAGACGCTTCTTATGAGACTTGTGTTTTGTTTTGGTAAAAATGGTTCATATCTTCAGTTAGCTGAGATTCTTCCCGTTAATCTAGTGCTACACATTAATAGTTTCATAAATGTTAAGAAGCCCTGAGACATTATCTCGAAAAAAGAAAGGTGGGAGGGGTCCAATGGGGGGACCGCCGTGCTTAAGAGGTTAAAGGCAGAAATGCACAAGTACATACATCACCCTGAGTGTTGAATAGAGTGACGACTAGCCGACTTTTCCCCATGCTGGGTGGCATTCCTAATGGTGCTAGCTGCCCCCCAGCAGCCTCCAAAGCCTCAGAGCAATGAAAGAGGCAGGTAGAGACATGCAGTTGTTTATCTGTTTTAGAGTAGGATCTCAAACACGGCATACCTCTGCACACAGGCTGGCTATTGTTCAGCTCAGCTCCTCAAGTCGACAGGGAAATATCATCAGGAGATAAAGGCTGACATACAGCACTGTTTTCAAGAGATCTTTTCCCAACTGGAATGCCATCCGCTCACACATATATCTGTACAGAGGAATGTTCTCACTCACTCAAATGCACACACACCCAGTATACAATATTGTCATGGACATTGCTGGAACAGTATGTTGCAGTATTGCTTGTACATGTATTTGCTAATTGGTGTATCTGGAAAGCTGTCTTTTTGGCTGTGTAAGACGCTCTGGTAGACGCAGCCCTCGCACCCTGAATAGTATGCACAATATCTTGAGAGAAGCCAAGCCTCTCTAAGCATTCCATTGAAGATTCAGAGATATGACTTTGAGCTGATCTACACACCTGGAAAGCACCTACAGTGGATAATGTGAGTACAAGTTAAGAGGATGTGCAAAGTCATGTGAACATGGTGTCTGCTGCTCTTCCTGTATCAGACCAACCTGGTCTCACCAGAATGCGTGACTCCACCACGACTCCTTAACACCGCAGTGCGTGGTGGAGTCACGAACTTTGCTACAACGTCCCGCAGTGAGCTTTTATTCTATAAAACGTTTTTAAAATCGACTTTATAGCTTGTAGTAGCTCACGGGAGCCTTCTTTTATTTTATTTGTATTCATAATCATTTTTATTTTTCGTCAGAATGTATTATGGTGCATTATTTACCAATTTTTGTTCTCAAAAAACAGTGCATTGTGTGTAATACAACTGTGATTTTTATTAAATTAGTTAGTTTTTAAGGAAGGCCAGAGCTTCAGCTGTGTCAAATAGATTGTTCCCTTTAGTTAACGTTATTTAAAAGATAATTATATTCCGATTTGATCATGTCCCCTTTATTGTATTACGGACCCAAAGAGCAATGTGAGCGTCCATTCCCATTGGATAACGGAGGTTTTTCCACCCGGAAGTAAGTATTCTCCTTACTGTCGATTGATTTTATTTACAGTGATATCTGCACTACTCATCAACTCAAAAACACCAGATTATCCTTGTTAATTACTAGGGCTGTCAAGTTAACGCGTTAATAACGCGTTAACGCAAAAAAAAATTAACGCCACTAATTATTTTAACGCGATTAACGCATGTGTATTTTTTGTCCTCGGCCGCCGTAGTTTCAGAGCGCATGGAGTTTAAAATACCATCGACAAGCTGATGCTGACAGCCCCGCTCCTACCGCCCGCTTGTGGCAGACCACACTTCCACGCTCACTGGCAGGCCCGGACTGGCCATCGGGAGGACCGGGAGGGAGTGTGTATGTGTGGCGCGACTCGCGCGAGCGAGGCACACCTTACGTGTTGTTGTTGTTAGCATCTGGTGCTAGCTAGCTGCGCTAACGGATATAAGGAGCTGTTTCAATGACATTTCGCCGACAACTGCGCCGAGCACTTGACTTTATGCAGGTAGCCAGACAGTGGGACATTGTACGAAAAGTCAGCACACTCAGCACGGATAGTGCGCGCAACATGATTGCAGCATCCAGGCAGCTCCCGTTGGAGCATATATGCCTTGAGCTGCACATAGCTCCTCCAACGATCCATCACAGTGTCTCCACACACACACACACACACACACACACACATACACACACACACACACACACACACACACACACACACACACACACACACACACACACACACACAATTATTGTATGAGAGAGGTTCCAGGTTGAATTGAAGCGAATATTTGTAATGTTCAGAGGTTGTTGTGTTTAATATTCATGAGAATATTTGTCATTGTTCAAATGATAATAAACAAACATATAAAGCATATTTGTCCACTCATATGTTGATAAGAGTATTAAAAACTTGAAAGATATCCCTCTAAGGTACATTTAGAACAGATAAAAAATGTGCGATTAATTTGCGATTAATCGCGATTAACTATGGACAATCATGCGATTAATCGCGATTAAATATTTTAATCGACTGACAGCCCTATTAATTACACAACATTGATTGGTTTAAATTGTGTACAATGCTTTTGTATTTTCCCCTTTCGATTCGGAGAAACAAATATTTTTTCTGAGTTTTTGGATGGCAGAAGACACTACACTACCCAGAATCCTCAGCTATGGGACTACACCATGTGCTTACAACGTGTCCTACCCCCCCCGCCCCCGCCCCCCCCCCCCCCCCCCCCCCCCCCCTTAGGTCACAGGCTCCTCCAACAGTGCAACACAATAAAACAGATACACAGACAAAATAGTGCAGTAAATACAAAAAGATAAATAGTAAAAAGTGAAATAGTGCAATAAGAGTCTATATACAAGTGATTGGAATATGATATATTAGATAAATAATTTCTAAGTAGCAGCCAGATGAATGTTATGGATGTTGTTTCAAAGTTCAGGTGTTTAATAGTCTTATGGCCTGTGGGATGAAACTGTCCCTGAGTCTGGTGGTTTTAGTCCGGATGCTGCGGTACCGCCTGCCAGACGGCAGCAGACAGAACAGTTTGTGGCTGGGGTGATGGGGGTCTTTTATAATCCTGAGGGCTTTCTTTAAGGTTAACCTGGTATTTTTACTCCACTACATTTATTTTAGTTACTTTACATATTTGGATTAATGATGTGAAATATAAACAACCCTTAAATCAGACTTTAGTTACACCTGAGTAAAATTCAGTGAAGGTGATTGTCAAGTGCCAACAATCAGGCGAGATATTTGGTAGTGGGTGCTTGAGAAGACTAAATATTTATCTGCAGATCCCTATAAAGTATATTCATTACTCGTTATTCTCTACTAATAGCTATTTTGCACATCCCTTTCAAGATTTCAAGATTTTCTAAGGTTTATTGAGATATCATATACGCCAACTACGGTGTAGTTCAATGAATGAAAAACTTGGGTCACAGGTTCCTCAAGAATAGGGAGGGATGAAACCCTCTTTAATGGTCACACATGCAGAGCACACAGCACACACAGTGAAATTTGGCCTCTGCTTTTAACCCATCCTAGTACAAGGAGTCTAGTACTAGGAGCAGTGGGCAGCTATTGTACAGCGCCCGGGGAGCAATGGGATCGGGGGGGAAGGGGGATGTCCGGTGCCTTGCTCAAGGGCACCACGGCAGGGCAGGAGGTGAACTGGGACCTCTCCAAGTAGAAGTCCACACTCCATATTTTTGGTCTGGTCGGGGACTTGAACCAGCGACCCTACGGCTCCCAGTCCAAGCCCCTACTGACTGAGCCACTGCCGACAGTGCATTACAAGACATCTATCGATATCTGTGTACCTCCACCATTAAACATATTCTGCACATTTCTTATACTATCTACATACATCTTATAAGAGTATAAATAATATGTATAATATCAGTTAAAATAAGTGCTTCAACATAGTTAACCTCTTAAGCCCGGCGATCCCCCCATTGGACCCCTCCCACTTTTTTTTTTTTAGATAATGTCTCAGGGCTTCTTAAATTTATGAAACTATTAATGTGTAGCACCAGATTAACGGTAATAATCTCAGCTAACTGAAGATATGAACCATTTTTAGCTAAAAGAAACACAAGAGTAATACCAAGCCTTAGAATTAGCATTTTGCGAAAAAATGCTAACTAATGCTAACGGAGTTTTGCACAGCACTCACTCTCAAAATGCCCTTATTACTTATCGTAACTGCACAAACAAGATATCCGATTAAAGCTGAGACTCCACATATTCCATACATGTAGTGTCATCACTGTACGACCCCGAATTTGCGGAGCTTTCAGCCAGAAAAGAGAAAGTAAACAACATCCGGTTTCAAAAATATTACAATAATTACATCTTACCTTTTTTGATTTGTGATCAAAAGTTGTGTTCAACGGAATAAAAACGCCGCTCAAGGTTAATCCAATGTGTCTGTGTCACGTAGAATTTTTTACTGATAATACATCATCATATTTATGGCAATAAACTGGGTATAAAGTTTTGCAGTCAAGGCTTGTACTTTCAGATGTGCTTCGTTTGTTTCTCTATTACCTCCGCAATGGTAATGTTTACGTAGATTTTGGAACTGCCCATCGGATTCTATTGGATCTAATGGTTAAGAAAAAGGTGTAAATCACTCAAATCGACCAATGGGTTCCATAGATATGGTCCTGCGTAAAGTATAAATTGTGAATGCCAGCGGCACACACACTACGCACCACACTCTACGCAGTGTTTAGTACGTAAACAAGAGGAATTGCAGCAGCACCCAGAGCGCAGAGCGGACAGCAGATAACGGAGCAGACTACAAGATTGGCGTTTAGGACTTTTGCTATACTTGCTATACTTGTAATAATGGCTTGCAGGAAAGAGATGCTTACGACTTTACAGGCAATGGAAATGGTGACTAATGCTGACAGCGATGCAGACATGTTACCTGTTGATTCTGAGTCAGACGACGAGGACCTCTTGCAGCCAGAACGGAACCCGGAGCGTTGTGACTCTGATGATGAAATTCCACCACGGGAAAGGTATGTAATCTCTCTGTTTTTATCTATTACTTAGTTATTTGGTGTACGATTATTCATATAGTTAATAAATAATTAAGAGGTAATAGAGAAACAAACGAAGCACATCTGAAAGTACAAGCCTTGACTGCAAAACTTTATACCCAGTTTATTGCCATAAATATGATGATGTATTATCAGTAAAAAATTCTACGTGACACAGACACATTGGATTAACCTTGAGCAGCGTTTTTATTCCGTTGAACACAACTTTTGATCACAAATCAAAAAAGGTAAGATGTAATTATTGTAATATTTTTGAAACCGGATGTTGTTTACTTTCTCTTTTCTGGCTGAAAGCTCCGCAAATTCGGGGTCGTACAGTGATGACACTACATGTATGGAATATGTGGAGTCTCAGCTTTAATCGGATATCTTGTTTGTGCAGTTACGATAAGTAATAAGGGCATTTTGAGAGTGAGTGCTGTGCAAAACTCCGTTAGCATTAGTTAGCATTTTTTCGCAAAATGCTAATTCTAAGGCTTAGTATTACTCTTGTGTTTCTTTTAGCTAAAAATGGTTCATATCTTCAGTTAGCTGAGATTATTACCGTTAATCTGGTGCTACACATTAATAGTTTCATAAATTTAAGAAGCCCTGAGACATTATCTAAAAAAAAAAAAGTGTTTCTTTTCAAAGTGATGGGGATGAAATGGCTCTATAGTCACTAAATGGGTTTCATTCACACACTCAAAATGGCATGTTTACTGCCAAGGAAACAGGAATTACAGGAATTAATCTAATCTCTTTGTTTTTCCACATTTCTTTTCATAGTGATGGAGATGAGGATGCAATGGCTTCACCACTGCCTACTTTCACCCAGACCACACCTGCCACACCTGCCTCACCATCACATTCCTCCAGAAAGAGATCTGCACCAGTATTGGCCACTCAGCCTGCATCCAAAAAGCACTCACTTACCATCGTCTGGTTTCTACCAGCTTTCTGCAGCGTCAGATGCATCTGTAAACCAAAGGAAGCGTGGCCGAGGTGGGGCTCCCGCTCCTCAGCCAGGAAAAGGAAAAGCATCAGATAAATGTGTAAAACGCAGGAAGCGTGGCCAAGGTTCTTCCTCTTCCAGAATGACAGAAGAAGAACTCGGGTGGCACAACAGAGAGGAGAATGACCAAACACCAGAGCCACTGAATTTCACACCAGCCAGGGTCCCAGGCCCAGCGCTCGACCCCACTGTAGCATGGTCTCCCCTCTCCATTTTCAGACTTTTTTTTAGCGCTTCAGTGGTTCATACAATCATTTCCAACACGAACGCCAACGCCCTGAAAAGACTGCAGGCTGGAAAGAAGCATGTTTGGAAAATGCTGACTGTGAGGGATTTCTATGTTTTCCTGTCCATTATAATTTTCTCAGGCCTCGTCACCGTTCCCAACCGATCGGACTACTGGAGGAAGAAATGGCCATATAACTTCAATTTCCCAGGTGATTCCACAAGGAGCTGCACAAGATGACGAGTGACCCCAGCAGGACAAAGCCACACACACAGAAGACTTTCAGGGAGCAGCTTGCTTGTTGGAATTGGAATTTTTTTTATTTTTTTATTTTTTTTTACAACAGTTGTATTTGGATGGAATGAATACCTATAGTGATAATTCAAAGTAATAAAATGATTTTTACAGTGAAAAAGGTCAAATGGAACTGATGGTTCCCAAATTACCCAGAGGTGAGTCCGCCTGGACTTTATTTTTCTAAATCTCTCTAAAAAGGTCAAATTTATCTTGTTTTGCATCAATCTTGATACAGGGTACTTATTATATTTTGTACTTTGGATTCCTAAAGCTTTTAGTCTACTAACCCATCATCCAAGGGTGGTTTTCACTATCTGTAATGGGTTTTTTTTAGGCGGAGATAGAATTTACATGTTTTTACTATGTTCCATATGAATTTATTTTAAAATAAAAACATCTATATTGATTTCTGACACTTCTTCATCCAACTCACAGATGTAACCTTGCTTTGAGAAAAAAGATTATTAATTTCCCCCTTTTAGAAGTGAAGATATAGTCTTTGTTGTGGAAGTGGCATTTTCAAGCCTGAAAGCTGAAAAACAGGCTCAGGGCTTAACAGGTTAACATTGCAGGAAAGTTGATTGTCAAGTTCCAAAACAAACCATGCAATATATTAGACGTTAAGTACTT